>NC_091936.1:36224865-36372365 GCF_041260155.1 Ptychodera flava
TCACTTGATGACTTTCGATGTGATCATCACAATGTTTGCAATGAATTTAGGTAGCGTTCTGACTGTAATAGTATCAGTATTCCAAAATACTGATGTGTGCAGGATGTTTCCTAAATCATACTCGCTGTTCTCCACAGCGCGAAAAAAAAACACTGTGGCCCAGAGGCGGCCAATGTACTTAATGATGCATTGCATATCTGTTTGAAGTGGAAAATACATTCTTTTGTCTGTTTATTAGCATATGAATCGTTTGCTTGAAAAAATGAAGGGGTGGCCAATCCCTCTAAATCCCCCTTGTGGAGCTCATGGAGAACCCTGATATCATGGACCACTGGAGGGACTGTGCACGGACGTACCACAGACCTCATGCCATTATATGTAAATAACAATCACAAGGTCTGGCCAGCACCATTCTTGCTCAAAACATGCATTTGCAAGCAATGACACATTCTACATAGTTGTCATTGTGGTACTTCAGAAGTTGATAGTGATATTCAGACTTACATCAAATTATGTCAAATACCACAAAACAAATACCAAACTGAACATATCAGAGGTATGTGAATTTCAGCTCAAATCAATATGGTTTACGCCTTCAACCCTCTTCTTGTCATTCAAAATCAGCGTAAAAATCAAGGTACAAAGACAATCACTATGATGCACACAGTTGCGACATGCAGTGCCACCAGGTCAAATCACAATGTATATGAAGTCGTTGCAAGACAGGTTGATAGCGGTGAAAGTAAGATTTTATGTACGATTGGGTCTTCAAAACAGTGTCTTTTAAAATAAATTACATGGGACGTGTCATGCTGCATTGACTCTAACCCTTTAAGTGCCAAAGTCAACTTGTTTTGCATTTGTAGAATGTAATGCCAACAACTTTTCAGATATAGACAACATTTGTCAGATTTTTCCCAAAATTTTGGTCAGAAACTGTAGCCAATGAAAAGTTATGACCATTTGGTCCAAAATTATCAAAAAAATTACAGAAAAATTCATGAAAATTGGTAAAATGTTGCACTGAAATTTTGGTGGGAAAAATTACAGCCCTGAAAGGGTTTACTAACTGGACTTGGTGGCATAGTATGAATTCAGCATGAAAAGGGATAACAGAACATTGAGAACGTTAGTCAATCTCTCCATGGTCAGTCTGTCTGTCTCTCTTCAGCTGTACAGAAAATCCTTAACTGACTGTCTCACAGAAGCCACTGCCAGTAACAGCAGTAAGCCCAATCATTGTGATATACGTCTCATTAACCTCTTCCTAGTGTCAAACGTGTCTGTAGAAAAAGAAGCAACAGAGGTGCCACCACCACCTCCGTACCTCAATCTCCAGAAGGTGAGTTGTGGAGCCTTCACCTGGTGCCACAAAACTATCACACACACACACACACACACACACACACTCAGTTGTAAAGATGTCTTCGTGTGGAGACCGTGATATAAGGCAGTGATTTGTGCTAGAAAATCATCACTCACATACTCTTACATTATTATTGGAGAAAGTCTGCATGCATGCACAAACCACAGGGGACTGTCTAAATGTCCGTCCCCAGGGGTGGGTAGGTGTTTCGTTGTATCGCTAATAAAGCTTTATTCTACCAACCTTTGGTGTTTCGGTCTTAACTTATCACTGCCCTTGACAATCTTGCGTATACGTTTTATCAACATGCTGCGTCTATTATCTGATGAGTTTGAGCGCCTAATTAGCCAAAGTAATCAAGGGTAAATTACTAATCTGTGGACGCTCTCACCAGATTATCACCGGATTAAATTTGACAAAGTCAATAACGAACGCACCAGCAAGGTATAACTGAAGAAAGGGCTGAAACTCTCAAAAGCCGTGTCCAGAGGTGGTCCGTAAAACTAGTGGACACTTTATATTCATGTATTCAGAAACAAACAGAAGGCAAAACAAACTTGAATATTCATTTGTAAACGAACAGGTCGGAAAGGAGGACCTCCCAGGAATGCGTGGTATGTGTTCAACACACCTTGGTAACGTATCGGAGATGTGTTTATACTCTTCCTGCATGCTGGCCCGGCAAAAACCACGTTGGTCGACGTGTCTAACACCGCATCAAACTGAATCAGATTTCACGGGTATATTGAAAAATTCCGTGTTAGTCGAGAACAAGAACAGAAAAGACTTTATTAATTCGACGTTCGAGCTCACCTTCAACTTGTCCAGTTTATCAACTGCGTTCTTGCAATACGTACACTTTTGTATTAGTCTTTTTTTTTCAAATAACAAAAGACATGTTTTACATACGACCGATCATGTGCTCTGCAGCAGTAGTGTTGTGGGTTGGTGACTACGTGCTTGCAAATGTTATACACCGCGGTATTTTGCTTTGAATTTTTCAATTGACCCCATGTGCTAAGTTACACAAACAAGAAGGTCGAGTGTTCTCTCTGCAAATCAAGAAGTATTTCGAACACGAACGATTCAGATATCTTGACCTCAACATTACTAGCTAAGCAGCTCGAAAGTTATGCTCGGAAACAGGACGGGAACATTAGTCAGAGCCGGATTTTGCGTGGAAAGCATGCAATGTACTGCATACTGCTCCCTTGGGTCTGAGACTCTCGCCCTCTCGGCCATAAACGTCGTTGAGCTGCCAAGAATATAGTGCAGTCGCGTGAATCTGTGTATATTTTGATACATTATATTTTATCAATCCTTATACTCAACTACCCAACGAATCAAACAAGGAGCGCAGTCAGGTTCTTAGTACGTTCGCAAGAAGACATAAACGATCACTCTTGCGGAATGTTTTTACTAGTTTTGAGAACTAATAAATAACTGGTCGTCAGTGTGTCTTCGCATATCAAATCGACAAGTGTATTACTAACTTCGAAGGATCACATCCTTCACTGTAAAGTTGTTTTTATACAAAACACATTTTCGAGAAAGCTGACGTACAAGGGAAAGACACAGCGACTGAGTCCGACGGAGGCGAAAAAAACCCAGTGCATTCGCATCCGATGTACACATCTCTATTATTCCGTTCTATCAGTCGACGAAGCCTACGTCAAATTGTAGTGAACTCCAAGCAAAGTCCCACATAACATGCAAAGGCGAGCCAGTGGCCATATGATGATGTATTGCATAAACTTCGAAGTCTAACATCCTTAACTGTAAAGCTGCGGTTTTTATACAAAAAAAAACACATTTTTGGTAAAGCGAATGTGCAAGGGAAAGACGGGGAAAGACACCCTGATCGCGCGACTGAGTCTTATAGGGGAGCAAGAAGTGTTTCCCTGACAGTCAGACATATACAGTATGCTATATCATGCATTTCTAATGCGTGTCCAAACGTTGACATAAAAAGATATGTCCAAAAGGTTTTGTATAGTTATTACATTGTTACGCAGGGTTTCACGCGGGTTCAAAACTGACATAAAAAGATATGGTGTCCAAAAAATTCGTTTTATTCAGCTGACTGATTTATCGTCTTTGCTATGGCTTAGGCTTAACATCCCTCGTTTTCGTTCGACAAGACTGTGACATCAATATCTCCCCAACGTATAGATCAACCTGGTTGCATATTACTATGCTTCCAATGTGTCTTTGCAGCTTTCATCTCGTCTGGAAACGAATAAGCATATATAAGGCATGAAAATACTTTTGCCGACTAGTCAGTTTTTATGTTTACAAGCGGCGAGTTTCTTCCCGCAAACGATGACCGGCTGTAGTCAAAAATACATAGATTGTCATGTCCGTGTTTATAAACACCGATGAGCTTGACCCTCGATCCCAAAGGATGTTGGCTAATTTGTTTACCTCTATCGATCATGTGGGCTTAAACTAAACATTTCTAAGGTTAAAGGTTTGTAGTTCCGGCTTCCGGTCTGACGGACCACATCAGGACACTGACTCCACCGCTTCGATTAGCGTCCTACAGCTCAAAGAAGCAACCGACGAAGGCATAAATTGGCCTGTCCCCGTTTAAACATGTCAGAAAACTGTTGACGTTCGAAAAATTAGGAAATGTTTATTGTAAAGTAGATTTCTGTGAACACGGCTTTTGAGAGTTTCAGCCCTTTCTTCAGTTATACCTTGCTGGTGCGTTCATTATTGACTTTGTCAAATTTAATCCGGTGATAATCTGGTGAGAGCGTCCACAGATTAGTAATTTACCCTTGATTACTTTGGCTAATTAGGCACTCAAACTCATCAGATAATAGACGCAGCATGTTGATAAAACGTATACGCAAGATTGTCAAGGGCAGTGCTAAGTTAAGACCGAAACACCAAAGGTTGGTAGAATATATCTTTATTAGCGATACAACGAAACACCTACCCACCCCTGGGGACGGACATTTAGACAGTCCCTGTGCACAAACTGAAGACTTAGGTAGAGAATGCCTCAAGGACAGATGTTTGGACTCTCAAATTTTTACAATACTTTTTTAGACTACCACTTGCGGGGGATAAGTGCCTCAGTCTAAAACTCATTGAGTAAATAAAAATTTTCACCATCTTTGTGATTATCGTAAATTTTAATTTTTTTCCCCATATAGAAAATACAGGGATGTTGGCCATTTTGAATTTTAAATATTGATAAATTTATGGTAATGTGTAGCAAGTGGTACCAAAATTTGTATGTTAACCCACCTGATTTTGTCTCATTCGTCAAGTCTGTCAACTGATAAAGAAAGAAATGATTAACTCTAACCAGTTGCACTGAATTGGCTGATTGATTTATTTTCATATCATTTCAAAAACACAGCTCACTGCGAGGTGCAACAGTGAAGTGGAGGCCAAGAAACAAGCTGTCTATTCAATAGGAGTGGACGTCACCGCCGAAGCCCAGAAACTATTTAACACGATACAAAAAACGTAAGTAGTGATAACTACTGCAAAAAACAATGCAATTCAATCCCCACTTGCCGGCACTACAGTCACCATCGTACAAAAATAAAATCAGAACATTTTCAGCTCTTGGAATCATGGGATTGTTCCTGTACAATGATGAACTGTGAATAACTCACAGCAGAGTAGTTTTATGTGTAGTATTATCGTAAATGCCGCCTCCTCACCCCGTCAACCCCCATTTTTCTGTATAGAGGTCCAGCTTTGCCATAGAAGAGAATAGAACTGGGACAAACTATGGTGGTCCGAGGTAACAGCCACTTCTTGGCAGTTGTATGGCAAATCATCATCATTTGCTGTCACACAGCCTTAACAGGAAGGAATTTGCATGTTATGAAAAATCTGTTCTAGAAAGGTTTTCTTGTATCACAGAGACAAATCTTTTGAAAGAAATCTGTCTTTGTGTCTTCACACTGAAGCTGAATTTTCAAACACCGCTTAATGAAACAGTCTCAGAGACATAGCCAGTTGCTCTTGTGTCATAGTTATCTACATGATGACCTGTGATTTCCCATAGTATATGTGTCTTCTCTGTGAGAGTCACATCTCGTGTGATTTTTTTGTTCAGTGAAATTGAACACTGCTGTCTTTCAAATGCTGTTTCTTTAAGGTACTAACCTTGTCATGTCCACCCCTGATAATTATTGTAATTTTTGAGGAGAAGCACATTCGATGATGGTGGTTCATATTTTTATTTTTGCAGATTAAAATGCCAATGGCAGGATAAGACCATCGTAGTACTGGACGAAATGACCATAGTGCCGCCCTACGGTGTTGAAAACTGCAAATCCAAAGACGGCAAGCTACTTAGTCATGTCATAAAAATTGTGAGTTTCTTTTTGAAACAGCTCAACAGAACCATCTCCACTCAACCTCGCTAGGATGAGTTCAATGACTTGATCTGTTCAATTTCTAGTCCCTGGAAAATTTTTGTCTCTTGAAGAGAGTTGAGACATGCTTCACAAATGAATTGCACTCTCAAAAGAATGAGCTATGCTGTGAAACATAAAGCTTGCCACTTTCTGTGAAAGTAGCCAAATCACTGTACTGACTTGGCTGAATGGCAAGACAATCATGGATTTGTTTGATGACATGAGTAGTGAGGTGGGAGTGCAGCCCAGTTATATGTGTTGCAAATTTCTTCCTTCGTCAAATAGGTACGGAGGTAACAAGTTCAAATTCCATTGAAAAATTACTGGAAAAAAGACAGAGTTCTAAATATTTGGGTAGTGCAAACAGAGCCAGGCCAGAATGAGCTGATTATCCCCTGTGCTAGATCATAGACCCTCGAGAGTATGGCTAGATACAACAAATCAGTGTAAGACAAAGTCAGGGCTAAGTAGCAGAGAGCATGCACACGACACCAAACCAGTCACGACCTTTCTTATAAACCACAACAGTGTTCTCCCCAGAAATTTCTGAAACAGGATCGGCTAATTTGCATAACAATAACTATGTAAATTTTATGTTAATTATGCAATGCAAACGTCACTTCATAGCATCAAAAAAATCCCATAATAAAAGGATAAACTTAAAAGTAAGATCTTTCATGCACTTTAAGCACTTCATATATTACATCCATATTTTCATTCAAAGTCTTCCAGTTCTTTCTAGAATAACATTCAAAATCAGACGTTTTATGTGATCCTCTGTTACTACCGGTACATGTTTGTCTGTAGCCAGATTGCTATTCTAAAACCATGGACGTCTTTTTTAAACGTCCATGGCAAAACAGTCACACGGACAAGTTCATACGGGACTGAATATTGCACTTACAATTCGGAGTCAGAGGAGCATGCCTGCAGAGAAATATGTTCACTTTAAAACTCAATTCATAATAAAAAGAAGCCCGAAAATATTGATACCGGGTATTTTCAAGAACAAGATTTGAAATTGCATCGACTTCTACTTCGACAAACGTACGAAACTTTGACAACTGCGTAGCGTCGGCCGCGGCCGTGCATTTTGTGGAGCACACGTACCTGAACACACGCGACCTTTGAACCTATACTGTATACCCTAACCGTACGTACATAGCTGCTGTATTCAGACGATCACACGAATGATTATTTTAGCTCATGTAGTTCCTTTTCTTTCATTTCATGGTGCCTTGAATATTGTAAAACGGGTCATGGGTTTTGAAACTGGATCAAGTGCAATTGTTTCATAAAGTCAATCGAACAAATCCATGCAAGTTACGAATGCGTGACACGAGGTGACACACATGGCTTCAACGTCATGTTTAGATCTCGAAATGGCTAACTCGGACACGCAACGATCTGAACACGCGGCAGTACCATACATTTTTGCATCTTGATTTTTGTCTCAATCAATCGTACGATTTCAGCTATTTCTGATCGAAATCACTTTTCCTGCACTTCGGATTCTTACAAGTGCGAGACATTGGTGGCAACGGCAGTTCAACCAGTTGCCTATAGTATAGATGCTTTGACCATTGAACTACCTCCATGCTTTGACTGAGTGCCCGCTGGCAAAGATGCAACACCGAGCCTTTCGTTGAGTATACTCCATGTCGTTGTATAACCCTTTTCCTGCCAAGTCCATATTTCACCACCAGGTCAAGATGGTTAAAATTAATGAAACACAACATATTCCATATGGTGTATTTTAACATAATACTGTACATTTGAAGGCTGTTGAAAACATAATACTGTAAAGTTGATTTTTTTTGAACAAAAGATGCTATAATATACCAAGCCAAGTGGGTGAAAATACGTCATGTTTTGGCTCAATACCGCTTTTTACTGACTTGGCTGATGGGGAAGTGATACAGTTATTACTGTCTGGCAGGAAAAGGGATAAAATCTGTACGATCGGCAGCCTAACACATTTCATGCTTTTTGAATTTAAGTTTCATCCGTCTTAGCCGATGTTCATTTGCAATACGGCCGGGGCCGGCCTGTTTATTCTCCTCAAAGACAGGCGGACAAGCGCGACTTTGGGTGCTTTGCACCCGATAACCCTGCCTCATTGTGTGTAAAACACCTAAAGCATCGACATGAAAGGAGAACAGGCTAACCATTTCACACATTTTGGCGATGGAATAAACCTTTTAATCATCTGGCACGTCGTGTTATCGCCACATTAGAACCGTTTCACACTTGATACGCTAGCTGAAATAAAAGTGACAAAATCGCCGCCGAGAAACAATAGGTCTTCAGCCACATTGAAAGAGAATCGGCGGACATGAAACAGGATCGGCATGAAAAATAAAGGATCGGGCGAAAAAATAAAGGATCGGGCGAAAAAAAATAAAGGATCGGGTCCGATCCTGTTAAACGGCCTGGGGGAACACTGCACAATGTGTTACTCTTCTATGGAGATATTGACACAGTGAACTGACAAAAAAAATTGCCACTATGTGAAGGAAAAAAGTGTTTGTGAAATCGTGACAAAGATAGAACCTTCATGATCAAAATCTAAATTTATCATCAGAAAGGCTGGCAAGACTACAATCACCAGAAACGTGCACCGCAAATTCACAGTGCTTTTAAATGGTATATTTCCGTATTGAAGATCGATGTCCATTTCTTCTTTCCTTTCTTTTCGAAATTCTAGGTAGAGAAACATATAAGAGACCAACAACAGCAGCAGCAACAACAGTCTGGATCAACGTAGCACCACTCATCATCCACCACATTCCATAGTGTTTAGGAACGTTTTGCTGATCATGTTAAGTTATTACACACCAGAGAACCAAAAAAAACCCAAACGGTGGAATATCCCCTCTTAAAATGAAAGGGTCGGAAATGGGGGGGGGGGGGGGGGGGGGGAGTAAGGGGGAAATTTAATCAGAATATGGCGGATGGTTCCAAGGCTGTGTGGCTGTTCATATTTGTAAGATGTCAAGCCTGAAATGAATACGTTGATTTGATTTGATTTTACTTTTGAAACTTGCTGTGACATGTGTATCCATGTGGCATTCCTAGTTGGGTCAAAGGTGACTCCTCAGAGTCAGTTCTTGTGTCTTACCTGTGCCTTGTAAGCATAATTTGGATATCATGCAAGATGGACTCATTGAAAAGAAAATTGTGTACAGAAAATATGGTTAAAACCCGTACAGTGTAAAGGACAGCTGCAGTAAATCTGACACTAGTCCTTTGTTACAAAGATTTCTGTATGACTGATTTTAACTCCTATCACAGCCCCTCTGCATGTAGAGACGGGTAGAAGTTTTCATCATGTTTTAAGCTACGCTTATGTTTCCCAGACACTGAGGGAGGCAGTTCCTTTTGAAATGTGTCTGTCTGAACCGCGCACAAGAAATTACACGAAATCACTTGGCATGAACATTCAGTTCTCGGTATACCAAAAGCAGTGGCCGCGATGGCAGCTCTGTGAGCTTTTTGAGACTTGACCCTGGACTTGAAACTTTTTCTGAAATAAGTCTGTCATCTCCAAGGGATTATCTGGCAGCCCAACAGAGGAAGTAGGGGCTATTGTAGTTTTAGTCAAGGGTAAGCATATGGAATGAGATGCCAGTGTAATCTGACTATGTGGGATATGTGGATTCAAACTAAGTGTACATGGCAACCCCCATTGATGATAATGGAATAGCCCTGTGCAGCCCCACTGATGATAATGGAATAGCCCCGTTTCCCTAAAAGAATGTCGGTGTTGTTTTATATGTCTTCAAAGAAAAGAAACCTGACCATTTACCAAAATAAAGACAATGAGAGAGTTGTCATGCAGAACTTTGAAAAAAAGGCAGCTCACTATCTTCTTCGAAAGCTCTCTCATTTCTGGATGTGTGTATTGACTAAAGATGTAGTCTCATACTTTGTGTTGAACTTGTGACAGACAGGGTAACTATATGTCAATTTTCTTCACCACTGATTTGCCAGAGGGTTGCCAGACTGCAGGCTGTTGACCAAACAATTCCATACAGTGATGGACAGCTTGGTGTTGATCGCAAGTTCTGGTTGGTACAAGTGGTATAATTTTGTTATTGTCATCATTTGACCACAGAAAGGCTAGACATTTGATAGAGATCTGCTGATTGAAACAATCCTGCTAGTATTACTCTGTGTACAAATGCACATTGCAATGTGTACAGAGTGCAGGATTTCATTGAATGCTCTGTGGTCTCTCACATATTTCTCAAGGTGTGAAATTTTACACACACACACACTATCACACACACTTCCTTTCCACTAGATTCACCATACTCCGGTTTAGTTCAGTCTTCCAGATGAAATATGGGATCAATTTGTAACATAGTAATTCACATATCTTCCCAGTTAATTTTGGTTAAGGGGCATCACCAACCTCAACCCCAACCACCCCCCTAAACCCCTTCCCACAACAGCATCTACACTGCAGATGTTGAAACCAACTCTGAGTGTGTATGTATGTATGTGTGTGTGTGTGATGTATCTCCAGCACCTGAACTCTACCTGTAGCGAAGCAGATGTGTCTTAATGAGTAAAGTTCAAATTTTCAGTGTCATATTACAAATAGCAAACAGCCACAAGCCGTTGTTTGGGACCACTGTCATTATCATTACCATTATCAAAGAGCGGTGACTAACCCAAAGACTTGGCCCAGGAACTTGAAAAAAAGGATAGGTTTCCTAATATTTTGGGAAACACTGAAAAATGATGCGTAAAGGCAGGTTTTGCAAAAGTGATGTGTCATCTCTATGTCTCTTTATCAATTTGTTTACTCTCCTGGTCGGTTTTTGTTTTGTTTTTGTTTGAGGGAAAAGAGATTTCACAAATCTGTTGGAAACTTCTTAATTTTTATTGGAAATAAATCCGTGGGTTTTTCCACAGAAAAACTTGGCCACTGGTATTTCCTTGAAAACATTTTGAAGCACTATGCACAGCTGTAAAATATGCGGGTACATGTTACAGACAAAGAAGTTCCGGTCTCTGGTCTTGAACTAAACGTACCATCTTACTGTGGGGAAATTTTATCACAAGTACCAGAGTTTGTTAACCACTCAAAGATATCCCTTGGGGAATGTGGATAATTACAACGTGCACATGTCATGAAACAAAAGTTTGGAAGTACGACAATCCAACAATGAAATTGTGATTTGAACTTGACCAAACACGATAATTATTGGACTAGGTAATTTGCCGAGAAAAGTGACAACATGCGTTTCAAAATAGAGCCTTTGCCGTAATCATGAGTATACCTGTCTATGGTTTCCATGATGTAACTGTGGCATATAGCTAATGCAACTTTATGCATGCCAATGAAATAGAGCTATTCCGCAGACAACGCACATTTTAATTATCCGCTGCCCATAGGTGTTCAGTTGTGCCATCAACAAGTCAAGCAGGAAGTGAATTTCTGTTTTTATTTTATAATTAAGATACACAGTTGAAGTTTTATGTGGTAAAGCAGTATAACATTGAAAAATGATGCCTTAGACCAAACGGCATCATACAGGATAGTGATACTGAGCTAGCAAGAAAGGGACATAATGGGAAATAATATAGCACTGTCTCTAGTCAAATCGCAGTCTGGCGTCTTTCTTCAACATTTTTGCTATCTTTGTTATGTTGTCGCTGCAAAAATCTTTTCAACCCACTTTAGTAAACAGTGAATTCGTCCTGTTATCAAATAGTTTACGTTGTAGCAGTTTTCACTGTCACGTTGTGGGTCTAACTTAGCAGTTTTCACTGTCACGTTGTGGGTCTAACTTGCGTTCCATCCTGGTGTCTTCACATATCTGACCACCCCAATTCCCTGTAAGCAAGTCCACCTTTACCATTGACAACAATAGTTTTGGACAAAACCATGGTGGAGAAAAAGGTAATGTAGGTAAATTGCCGAGGGACAAGTTGTTGAACTCGCACCGATTTTTTTTGGAGTGAATGGCAAGTTGACTGTATAGGACATAATACTATTGTCCACGCTGTACAACCAATGAAATGAGTAATGGCATTGATACATGGCAGATGTCAAATACGACCTCATCTTCTTCACATCTACTTTTGTTACTTGAGGTCAGCCACTGCCTCATAAGCGATACATTCCTGATGGATACAGAGCAGAAAGTCTGTCATGATTTATGCATCTCTTCTGTCAGACAGTTTGTCAACTTTTCATCCACCTAGTTAAAGGTTATGATCAATGCAGTTTTTCATTGATACAGAATTGACAAAAGTGATGCACAATATGGCAACTTTCTCTTTCTAAATAAAACATTGCTAGCTATCAGGCAAGAGAATATTTTACACGTGATAAAACACTTTTGAAATTCTTTTCGTATGAGATTCCCCTACACTGATTTACAAGGGAACAATAAAGATATGCCCTGTTGACAAATGAATTCCAACAAAATGGTTGTCTGCCCAAAGCTCACTAGATTGTAAATTGTGAATTTGAGAATCATTATACAAATACATTTATGGCACTATATTCTCAATCACTCCATCCTGCAGGGGTCCCCTAAGCCAACACCTGTTGAGATATATTGGGTTGTAGTTTCCCATCAGCCACCACGTGAGAGTCATTGATGAAAAATAACATGTACACATTAAGTAATTACTGTCAAGTATAATAGGGAGTACCTGTATGTGCCTAGTGAGATCAGCAAAGTTCACTGGCTTTGAACTAGGGTCAAAGGTTATGTAGTTTGTTCATTTTAAGCCAGGGAAACAAAACGATGGGCAATTTAAAGTTGTGGCCACATATTTCACTGATCTTCTCACCAGTGAACTTGATACATCCTCAGTGAACTCGTCCCCTCCCTGATCAACCTTTGATGAAAATTTACCACTGGAAAAAAATATTTTATGCTGCGATGATGGTAATATATAGGATGTTTATGTAGTTCTGATCATTATATCATGGAGATAGAAGCTTTCGTCTCCATGACAACGCCTGCTTTGAATCGTTTGGTGAGCAACAGATGAGTCTATACAGATACATGCAAGTTAGTCGCAGAGAAGGGTCCATATGATCGACATATCATGTTGACAAGCCATGTCCTGCATCGCCTGAGAAAAAGGACAAAACCTAGATATATACTATTGAGGAGACCGTTATGGTCAAAATATCATCACACACACCCATTGCTTTTTTAAATCTTGTTACCGTGGGAACAAGACTGCAATGTATTTCTTGATCAGATCTTACAACACTTGTTCTACATGAACGTTTGTCATTCTTTCTACAAGAGACAAAAATTTCATAAAAACAATTTTGAAGAAGTCATAAAAACAATTTTGAAATCAAGTATACTTCTCTTTTTTGGTTATTTTGTAAACAACAAACATTTTTGGAGTTGCTTCTTGAAGAAAAGTCTTCTCGCAAGCAGAAGATAAGAGTGAGTTTATTCTCCGTCATCACCATCATCTTCCCAGAGTTCCCTGGGAACGAGGTTTTGCATCCGGACGACCCTGAGCTGAGGACAACTGCTCAAGTGTTCCATGGCATTGACAGAGACGTAGGTGCCATCCAAGTTGATCAGGGTCAGGTAAGGAAGTTCCAGCGCTTCAAGACCTGGGAAAATAATCAGGGAAAATTTTATCAAAAATAAAACAGTAAAAATCGACAAGAATTCTTGGTTCCTAACAAAGAATAAAATTGTAAATACAATTTTGCCACCTATGTTAGTCATAAAGGTCTCAGGCCGTTGACTACATTTTCAATATGGCAGATTTCTAAATGTAAAACCCAGGTTACAAAAGCAAAAGAAATTTTACAGGCAAATCAGGAATTTAATGCCTGAAAAGATGCAGGAGTTTTAGCAAGTTTTGCGAACGAACACAACTGTTTGCTGTGGTGGCAATTACATTAGTGTGAAAAGTATTTATAAGATCACTATCTTAAACTCTTGCTGTTGTGAGAAGTCAACTTTTTACCCACACAGCATTTCAATATCAATAGTTTGCCCCCTTAGCACAGGACAAAAGCTATTTAAAGTAGTGAGAATTCACATCACCTCTTCATCATGTAACTCTGCCAAGGGTAGCTGTGTACCTGATAACGAGTCATTGGGTGGATTGTTTTAGAGTTGCCACCTCTTTTGCGTTTCCTTCATTATTGTATTTGCATAGCTGTGACTCAATCACATTTACTTTAAGCCTCCTGCTATCGCTGTTCACAAAATTTGATACTTTTTTATTCCCACTTCACGTAAGTCTAATCCATGTTATCACATACCTACATTCACGTGCCTGTGTTAAGCTATGGGAGAAAGTGCCCTCAGATCCGTGCATTTTTTTTACGTATCACGCCCCGGCCCGGTGCCCAAATATGGGCAATCGCGCGCATTTCTGAACTATTTCGATTCTGGTTACTACGCGCGTTGCTATCTGCAAACGTTCCATTCGTACACAAAGCCAGCGCGAGATTAGGAAAACGTCTGCTCACTCAGATCGTAGTTGCGCGTGGCGACAGTGGGGCCGTGCAGGTGACATCGGCTTTTATTTCTAAATTCTAGTGAAATCCTGTGTATACTAAGTGCGTGCCTGTTCAGTAAAAATTACCAGAAACTGACAACACGCTTTGTCCTCCATAAACCTCGATTTCAGCCTTGGTCTCTGTTGGTCACGTACAGTACGGATGTTGCTTTGCGCGTTCTAGAATTCTGCAGGTAAACAAATGACGTCGTTATGTATGTCAATCCGCGACGGGAAGCGGTCATCGTATTTCTGAAAAACTTACACAAATGGCGATGAATCTTTGATATCGCACGCATTTTTATCTCCTAAACAATGTTGAATATTATGTAAACTACATATTTACCATTCCATAAGGTATATGATAAAACCTTTACGGCCCTGATACTGCTTTTGCGGCCCTTGGTCGTACGGCGTACGGGCCCTCGCACGCTCGGGCCTTCCGCCGTACGACCTCGGGCCGCAAAAGCCGTATCAGGGCCGTAAAGATTAAAAACCACTATTGACATAACTCAGAAAAGTCTGTGATGGTGAAAGGGCATTCATGTAACAGCTGGTACACTGTTACAATGCCAGTTTGTGTGCAAAAGATGCATTTACGATGCATTCAACCTGGCATTCATAGGGATCACGATATAAATAAAATGTTCAGAAATATAGAATGATTATGTGTATTCCTGCAAAGGCGTTTTATCCATATCTATGTGTTTGTATTGCTATAAATACCTACATGTACAGATATTTTCAAAGCATTTGTTCAGGATCTACCCCTCAATGGGCCTATTGCGGAATAAAATATCACACTTGTGCTACTGCCATGCACTGTGGAAAACAGCAACAGAACACAATACGAAACAACCACATTTTATTCCAGATTCAGCTCACTGAGGGATAGATTTTGAACAATTCCTATGAGAACATCTGACATGAGTAGTACACTATGTATCTATCGAGGGTCTAAAAGCTTTTGACAGTTGAATCTTTAGACATTGTTTATTTGTGGAGTATTATTGTTTAGTGTGGGTAAATGTTTCAGTGTGTTCATTAGGTCATAATTTGTGGGGTAGGAGCCTCTCCCCCCCCATTCATAAAGGGTGAGAGGAAGGATGGGGACTGTATCTGATGAGACCATTTGCACATGTAATCTTTTTGATATTGGGAAAACTACTTACAGTTGTAAGAATTTAGATTCTGTGACTCACAAAGCTCAGTTGTTATGTTTGGCTCTCGACAGACAAAGAAGACATACCTGCAGATGGTACATCTAGTGAGGTCGGGAGGGTAGGGTAGAGATGAGGGGACTGGTAGACAGGAGGGTTTATCCACAGACTCACCTTTGTCTTTCACTCTGGTTCTGCTGAGGTTCAACTTGTTCAGCATAATACACCTGTTAAGTACTCTCTCTGTGAGTAGCTTGCTGGTGATTCTAGAATGGACAATAAGAAGTAATTTCATTTCCATGTACCGGTATCAGCTTCAGTATCAGCTTCAGATATCTCAATGCCACACAAAATTGCAGGACATTTAGTAATTTTCTTGCCTTCCGTCAACTTGCGGGAGACAAGCTCTATTCACTGATTATCAATCATTGAGGGACGACCATAATTTTTGATCTCAATATTCAATCCAATTGAGGTCTTTTTCAGTTTGCTTAAATTGTAAAGAATGACTGCATTATGGGCAGTCTCTGTGGTGATGCCGCAGCTCTCTTAAGGTAGAATGCGCCTCGGGGACAGATATTTGGACTCTCAAACTTTTACAATTCTTTTCTGATCTACCACTTGTTGGGGCTCATTTTGAAGCCCTCGGAGTAAGAAAAATTTTCCCTGTCCTAGTTTTTAGAAAATTTAAAATTTGTATTTTTCTCCATAGAGCTAACACAGGGATGGTGGCCATTTTGAATTTATTTTTGGTGACTTTTTTCAGCTTTTCAAATTACAGTTGGTTTACAAGGTTTCCTCAAACAAATCTAAACTCACCGAGTGGACGCCAGTCCAAGCACTTGTAAGTCTGTGAACTTTCCAATAATGGCTGCCCCAGCATTGCTAATTGACGTTCTGTCCAAGTCAAGCTCCACTAGTCTGGTTAGGCCTTCAAAAAAAAATAACACAGGAGATTTCATTCAGTTTATGCGTAAAACTGCAACACACATTTCTGCAAGTTTGATTGCTTGTGTCAGTGAGGAAATGCAATACATAAACTTCCTGGAGTTCAACAGCCATTTCCATGTGCAAAGGTCCAACTATCTGAAGCAATCTGAGGGTTGGACAGAGTGTGGTATCTTTGTCACCCACTTTTTCCCTATTGAAAATAATGATGATGTAGTATAATTTCAGTGGTATACAAGGTTAAAGATATATGATCAGAAATAAACTGGTAACAGACTAAACAAAAATTTTATACATTTTTACATACCATTATGCAAAATGGATACAAATGAAAATTATAATTTTCTTCGTTTATTTTAGAAAATCTCTAATCTCAAATTTATCGATTATGAGTTTACATAGTAGAAGTTAAATTCATGTTTCAGGGCCACTTGGATGGCTTCCAGCTGTGGTATATCTCGAATAAAGCTCTGTTGCACGTGCCTCTCGACCAATCGGATCATTGAAATTCACCATCACCATACTGGTATGACATACATGAAATATTATAGCATAGTAGTACATGCAACTTACCTTGGATGCTTGTCATTGCTGCATCAGTTACCTTGGTGTTGCTTAGTGAGAGAACCTGTAAACTATTAGGGGAAAAAATACTTTTTTATATTTACCAGTAAGATGTATACGGATTTACAAATTCACATATTGCCAATGTAATGCAGTGTATGTTCATACCATATGTGCATTGTCACTGTTTTCATCAATGTAATTTGAAAAATTCACGCATAAATTTTTTGCAATAACATTTTATTCTCCTATGAGTAGCTTACTCAGTTTTTTTTATATTCCAAGAGTAAATAAGTCTGAAATACATGTACTACAAAAACAAGCGAAGAAAAAACATAAAGAAAAGCAGAAATATCATACCTTTCGGTTCAATATTTTTTTCCAAAACACTCACATACACTGTGATGCTGAATTCAGCAATTGGAATTAAATCTTACCTGTGCAAGTTTGAAATATGCCTGACTCCTTCATCTGTAATATGAATGTAATCTGTCAGGTCCAGTGTGACCAGCGGCATGTCTTTAAAAAAAAAAGGAAAAATGGAGCATCGAATTACTTTCATGTAGTTAGGATACACATGTATGTTCTCATTACGGGAAACCTCCATTAACTTAGGAATACCTGACTTCCCTAGAGGATCAATTTCACAGACCTGCCTTTCCTACAATGGCACTACAATGGCACCAACTGGATTAGATAAACATAATAATGGAACATTCACGCCTTGGGGATTAAAAGTCTTGTGTTTGTCACCCGAGTTGGTCAGGCAAGAACTCGGTTTCAGGTACCATGCAAGTTAATGCAGCCTTCCCTAATGTTCTCATATGTCAAAACTACAAAAATTACATCCTGTAAGTTTGATGCAAATGCAGGCGCACACAAAATCAATTGCAGACCATTTCACAGCTGATCTGCTGTGCAAACTTTCAGTGTTTTCCATGAGATGGAATTGTAGCCCTACGGGCTGGCGCTACACAGCCAACACGTCAGAAAAAGTCGGGGCACAGCCCGTGGGCTACAATTATTGCAGCTACATAGGAACATAAGAATAACTGCAGACAATATTACTCATACCAACACAATAATGTTATGGTAGAAAGCGCTTCGAGGTCTCCATTTTATATATTTTCTGATCTACCACTTGTTGGGGCTCATTTCAAAGTACTTGGAGTAAAACTTTTTATCATTTTAATTTTAGTTTTCCAAAAATCAAAACTTTTATTTTTCCTCATAGACTTAACCTGGGGATGTCAGCCATTTTGAAACTGCAATATTTGTAAATGTTATATGATGTGTTTCTCTAAAATACCAAACTTTACTCAGTGATCCCGGATTTTTATTCTTGACATGGCGCCAGTATGATTGCAAGTTTCACTGACAAAAATTTGAGTCTTTAACTTTTGAGGGCACTTACTACCTCAATTGTGCATACCTGCAATGTACTGTAAACCCCGATCTGTTGTCGTCAATCTGCTCGGCAACTGGAGTTCACTTAACTTTAGACCTGTGGAAATTGGTAATGACAGTGAAAAACATCTAATGCCAAATGAGTCAAAAAGGAAATAAAATTCCCGCAATCGTATAGTTGGTCAGATCATGGTTCATTTAACCTGTTCACCCCCAATTCCCTGTAAACAGGTCCACAATCACCATTGCTAACAATGGGTTTGGGCTAAACCATGGTGGTGAAAGGGTTAAACTAACATTCAGAGTTGTGAAAAAATCTAATTTCTACAAAAGTACCTGTATCTTCATTGTTCTTGGAAATAAATGAGTAAGTGTCATGAACATTGGTAACAGCTCTTTTCAATGAAAATGTAGAACAACAAAAATGTGACACAACTTTGGCTATTCCCACACATCATGTTTGACCATTAAAAGGCATTATTCATTTATCGTGATGGCAACAAAATTTGATCTAAATAGTGTTTACTCCCATACAAAATATTGCCAATGTATTACATTTGCAGTTGTATAAAATACATACAAGATTATACATGAAGGTACTTGCAGTATATCAGAGCACTGTTTCATTCAAATTTCCAGATAACTCATGTACTAATCAGATACCACAAGCACTTCACTGTTATCTGTGCAAACTCTCAACAGAAGTTGCAGGCCACAAATGCTGAAATTTCAACAACATTAGACAAAGCAAGAGGGCAGATCCGATCAGCTGGGGAAATCACTTCAAACTGATTTTTTTTTAATGATTTATGAATATTTTTATCAATGTATTTTCTCGGTAGAAATTCAACTGAATGTGTCACATTTACTCAATCCTTCCATGCAGAGTATCGCAGCACGTTGTCAGCCCTTCAGTCTTGATGACTGAATCGCTAATTCATGACTTTACCTTCCAGACACTTCAGTGCCTCATCACCGTTCATGTTCTGAGTCTGTGAGATGTTGAGAGACATCAGGGCCGGCAGTTCTCGCAGACACACCAGTGATGTGGCCGGCAGCTCAGTACCACTGATGTTGAGCGCTTGAAGATTGGTCAGTGACCGTAGTGATGCTAGATCGCTAATCTGTTCAGAAGGAAAAATCATCATACATTCTTTTCTTCAGTTTTTTTTTTGACACATTGTATATACAGCAATTTGTATTGGGTTGATTGGCGTTGAAAACAGGTTTTTTTTACTGACTTTGAAAAATTCATTTACCATTGAAAATGGACCTTCCAGTGTAATGAATATTGATGGTAACTGATCATTTCCTTCTCTACAAATTCCAAGTCTAACTCTTTTCACATGTTCACCCCCAATTCCCTATAAACAGGTCCACAATTCCTAATGATGACGATGCGTTTGGGCCAAACCATGTTACTGAAAGGGTTACCGTAGACCGTTATGAGCATACTGTAAGACTAAAGCAGATAAACACTGGTGCAATGAGTGTAGAGTATTGTTTCGAGGATTTCCAATTATCCAGTATATGCACATGTACATTGATACATGCATCTGTGGACAGAAAACGGGCATAAATAGCAGTATGTAACACAGATGTAGACTAAATTCTTGTCACAGCATGTATCACAAGTATACATTTACTGACACAAAGACCATTACTTATTGAGAAAAAATGTTTGTCATTCTGACCTGGGTTCTTTCTAAGCCTAGAACTGTGAGTTTTGACAGATCTGTGAAAGTAATTCAGACAATACGTGAGATTTTGATCACTTATACATATTTACATGCTCAAACACAGAATACAAGTACCAACACAACTTTCTGCTCTCACATAGGACAACATTTTTGACCAAACATACAATAGCACTGGTTGTGATTATAGGTTTGTTACTAAATATAGAAATGCACCTGACATTTTGCTGTTGTAGATGTCATTCATACATGTCTTTATTACTGTGGTTTGAGGTCTTATCCTTTGGCATATGATTTTCACACTTTCATTTAAAAAATTGATGGTATCACAGTATTGTTTTCATTCTTCCTGTATGACTAATTTCAGAAAGTCCATCCAAATTTTTTGGACAAGTAGTTATTTTTGCATATTAATGATGGAACTCTATCGTCATCATGATTCAGCTCTACTACAATAGCATGGATCTAATATCATTAGTTTTTTATATTTCTGTATTCACATTAAAATCCATGCTTTCATTTCTGAAGTGCCTGTCACTCCTCATACATGTATGGCTATGAATACTAATGGTCAGCCCTGCAATATTCAGCAAAACTATGCCTTTAATACTGAAATGTCATTTCTTGTACGTCCATTATCCTTATCATTCAGGACACAGTACAGTCTTACCCCTAACAACAGCACCCCCTCCCCCTCAACTCCCAACCTGCATCCACCACCACATCCAAACTATCTACACTTCAAAATCAATTCTGGCCACTCCATAAGATACAAACTTACATTACCTGTGAGTGCCTGTAAAGTTCTATCTGTTACAGCAGTTCTGTTCAGATTGAGCTGTGTTAAATTACTGGGCTTGGAATCTACATATTCTTGAATGCCTCTGTCTGTAATGCTAGTTTCTTCCAGAGAAAGTGTTTCTAAATGCCTAAATTCTGTTGAAAGAAAGTCATAAAAGCAACTCATCAGAAATTAACACCCAGTCTGGTATAAACAAGCAATCTAAGACAACACGATAAACAGTTAAAAGCACTATTTTAAAAAACAAGAACGAAATATTATACCTTTGAAAATAAAAAACTAAACAGAATGAGTTGAGTATTACCTTTGATTGTGTAAATGATTTTGTCTGTCAACTGTTTACATGAACTAAGGTTAAGATGTTTAAGCTTCTTAAGCGCTGTAAATAAAGAAATGACACTGTTATGAAATACTTAACATTGTTAGGATAAACGTATTACCAATCATAACTCTCTCTCTCTCTCTCTCTCTCTCTCTCTCTCTCTCTCTCTCTCTCTCTCTCTCTCTCTCTCAACTATGCCGTTAACTAGAACATACAAAATGCACTGACACATTCTGGACCCTTTTGCAATGGCTCAAAATCATTAGAAAAGCTACAGTATAGGCTAAACAGTACTTGAATTGCACATGGAAAATCAACTGTGAGCTCAAATCTCCGACATCACTGCCTTTCTTGATGGGGATTCGAAGAGTGCGTGGATGGTGATATATCGTAGCAACCATCTCCGATGAAGATTGTAGATCAATCCATTTCTTCATGGGCAACTTTCAGACAGCATTTGTAACAATATTTTAAATTATCACTCTCCAAGTGGAAGACACCTGAGTTCCCAATACAAGGCGACAACGACAGGTCAACAGAAAAACAGTAATATGTTACTTACATGTAAGCGGTGCAAGACCGACGTCATTGATCAGAGGACAGGAACAGAGACTAAGATTAACTAGATTAGTGTGAAGTCTAACAGCATGGAGTAACTCATTTGTTGTGTACTTGTAACAGTCAAGTATCAATTTCCTCAAACGACTGTAAAAAGAAGAAAAAACGAAATGATTGATAAGAATACAGGAAAATAAAAAGCTGTTAGTGACAGCTGTCCATTTAAAACACAATCACTAAATGTTGTTTCTTTATTTTCTTCATTTTTGTAAAAAAAAATCTGAAATTTATACACAATGGCAATATCATACTGGCTTGAAAAAGGCTTGCAACACTTATTATAGTGACCGAAGAAAATATGAAAAAAAAGACCAAAAAGTAAAATATTGATGAACATGTAATATCTGGACCTCATCTATAGATATTTATATTTACATGGTATATCTTTTATTTCATACTCTTTTGCTGTTGATTTTGTAAAACCTTTATTGTACTTTATGATCAAGATCCCAACTGGAATACAATTTCATTAAAGGCTTACTTTACTTTACTTTACAATAACCAAAAGTTTTAATAAGGCATGTTTTTCCACTAATTGTGAGTATTTCTGTACTGTGATGATTCAAGACACACAGGAAACAATGAAGACACAAGTTTTATGTTTTGAAACAAAAAGTTGGTCAATTTTAAGAAATCAATCTGAGAATTTTTTGATATGTACATGGAAATTCTGGGCATTTAAACTTGACAGAAGATAATATGATGAATGCACTTTATGAGACTTTGAAAGAATTTGAAAATATCAATAAGTTTACCATGAAAGAAAAGGCTGGAGAGTCTTTGGTCTAAGAGTTCCTTCCTTGATCATGACACTCAGAATCCTGGCTGCTACATCCAGGGGAAGTGCTCCTAGGTTCAGTAGAGGGTGCTGTTGCTGACGGGAGATCCTCTTTGCTACTGCACCAACACAGGCTTGAGTGAGAGACTGCACACCGGTGTGCATCCCCCTGGCTGCACTGCCTGATGACTTCTGAGTTGGCTGTTCCTGCTTGGCTCTCTCAAATCTCTGTAAGGCTGCTGCAGCTGCGTGTGAGAGTACATCAAGATAGAGAGAATAAGAAATAACAGAAGAATATAAATTTGTGCTGCTGAGCTCTCTTTTGCCTAACTCTGTGTACTTTTTTGTATCTGAAGACGTTTAATTGTGCACTTAGAACGCAGACAACATTAGTATCAACGTAGTGTAACTTTTGTGAATAGTCGGTGTAAACCTGCTCATACTGATCAAAACATCGGCAACCCCTCCCCCTCTACATGCAATGAGTATCATTTGTCATGTGCATGTTTTTATCACCAATGGCCCCCCCCCTCCCCTAATAGCATCAGTGTAAGAGAGAAGATGCTCAGTCTCCCACTACTGCCACCAATATACTGTACACGAGAGCACTATTAACAAACACAAAAAGCAGATCAAAGCCAGCCTACTATCACTGATACTTTGTTGAAAATGATCATCATTTAAGAAGTGGTTAATCGATCTTCCCCTACATCTGTGATAATATGAACCCTTTCACTGCAATGGTTTGGTCCAAACCCATTGTTATCAATGGTGATCATTGACCAGTTTACAGGGAATTGGGGTGAACAGGTTTGACTTATTACTTGAAAGGCCACTTGATTTTTGAAAAATGCAACACTCAGGCATTCAAAATAACCAGTACCTTGGACAGGATGTTTTTATGATGGTACAGAAACATACCTGGTAGGAAAGGAATTCTATTTGTCCTGTTTAGCGGTGACCCCTTTCCACAACACAAACTGTGTTTCTCACCATGTTAACGTGATATCATTGATGATTTTACATCAATAAAAGTTAATAATCCTTTACTATATGACTGTGGAAACTGATAAGCTGTAATGTCAGCAGTTTCAAATCAAAAATTTCTCCTCTCTGATAAAGTACAGAATGTAAAAGATCACTCTCTCACCGGCCCTCTGTGCACTTGATGCATCCTCATCATCATGTCCAAAGCCATAGTCAAAGCGGGATCCTCTCCCTGGCCCGCCACTTTGCAAGGGCTGCCCCTCTCCCCACTGGTGGGCACTGGGTCCACTTGGCGGACCAAATAAGCCGACAGGTGCTGTTCAAGAAAGAACAATGACTTAGACAGTGACACATGCAAATGTGAGAAGTATGTCCACACTGTACACATACAGGTCCATATTAACACACGATATCCAATTTCAAAACTAACATCTATAGGCTTGGTATTCCAATATTATTTCTGTATCACCAAGTGGTTGTACACATATGGCTAAATGATAGAGATCATGACTGCCTGGGTAATGCAAACTCACTGATTATGTAGGCCCACTTTTATAGTAATCCCATGCAAGTGAAAGCACATGCACTTGATTATTGATTTACACTCAGAATGTAGACTCAAGGGAAAATGTATACCAATATACTGTACACCATCAGCAAAGGTGTATGAATCCTCATCCAGAAAGCGGCATATATATAATTTGGCTTACCCTTCCATGCACCAGATATATAATCAATTTGTCCTATCCAAAGATAGCAAACACTTGCAAACTTATCCTAAGCACCACTTTGTACCCAATGTAAAAGTTTTTTATATGTAGCATAATAATAACATTTAATGATTTTTTTCAATTTTAAATAAGCTGTTATTTCTGCCTTCTTTACATTCAAAGCCTGCTACACTACCTGGAGGAGGGTGCCATCCTCCCATGGCTCCTGGGACAGCAATGTTCTCATCTTCATCACTATTCTCCCCCTCTTCCTCTTCTCCTCCTTCCTCCATCATCATGTACGGATCTTGGTCCGACCCCTCTCCCTCGTCGTCTTCGTCAACTTGCCTCTCTGGAGAGCTCAACTGTTGCCCTGCACCCCATCGGTGTGGAGCTGCAGGTTGGGGCGGCACTACTGGACCCAGAGATGATGCTGGTGGGCGTGGTGGTGGTGGGGGTGACGGCAGGGTAGGTATCAACGGGTCTGATTGGCTGCCACTTGGTTTATCTGGTCTGAGTACTGAATATGCAAGTATAGGAAGAAACCACAATTTCAATGAAATCATAAAGAATGGGTTCTGTATTGCCTGATAGATAGTGAAAGGGCTACGCAAGGCAGCTGTCACTTGTTGTCATGTTGTCATCATTTTGTTCTGTAAACGCTTACTCTTTCTCATTCTTCTCCCTAATTCCAGTCAAAAGTCTGTTTGTCCACCACATCAACAGTGAACATTGCACATTATTCAGGCTGTACATGACAAGTTGAACACATGGCATTTCATATGATTTTGGGAGTGGAATGGTGAGTATTTCACAAACAGAACAAAACACTAGAAAAACTCATCAACAGTTATTGGTAAATGGAGTTTTAAATTTGTCCTGACATTTTGAGCTGAAAGTCACCAACCCAAAAAATTTTTCATCAGGGCCTTGCCTACTTGCAAAAGGTAACGTTTCAGGCATGCCATGTCATAATGACTGAAGTGTAGTGGTAAGACAGCACCCTCAGCTGATATTATCGCCTCCAATATTTTTTATATAAATTCCATATGTTGGCCAATAATGACCATTTCCAACCTACTGAATTGATAGAAAAAGAATAAAGTACACAAAGTCTTTTGAATAAAGAATGAAGCATACCTTTTGATGGTGGACCCTCAATTCTCTTTACCACAAGAGATCCATTTGGGGTCAAACCCAGGTCCTTGAGTGTTTGAGTCATCTCAGACGCAGTGAACTCACGGCGTGGAAAGGGCTGCATGAAACCAATGTTGGACAGAGATCGGTTCTGCTGCCTGACTGACTGGAGAACTTCGCCCAGAGTTGAGGTGGTGTGAAAGCTTTGCCGGAGACTCTGCCCACTCGGAAGACGAATCTGCAACAAACAGAAACAATGGGAATTGTGGTTCCTGAGTTGACACTGCATCAAGTTCTAGAGTTTTCCTATCAGAAGTACTGCATGTCACTTTTTTCAAGTGAAATCATATTGCTTCAGTTACAAGATCACTTTCCATTTCTTACAGTGATACAACAAGTTCTATGAAAATTTAACAAGACCATGAGTTCTGTTACTTAGACTACCAAGTATCTCATTCTCCTGGTTTGACCGACCAGTGGCAGTGTGAACTTCTCCATTGGTGCACTTACACGGTGCTACCAAACAAAGTGGTAGGACCACTGCATTTACCTTGACATTGAACCAGCAGACACCATACAAATTTGCTTATCCCTGGGCATAACCGGGTATACACTTACTTTATTGTTGAACATATGGCTGGACATAATTTACGATAAAAATATGAGGATTCTCTATGGCAACAGATGTTTTTGTCCTGTCACACCAGCTGATGACAACACACACTGACTGTATTCAGCTGCATTGGAAAAATTTGGTCACCATTGGAGTTAATCAATTCTCACCAGTGACCAACTGGCCTGAAATTGAAAGCGAAGAGAAAACGACAGTAGCGTAGATATCAGTAAATGCAATACACACCTGTAACATACATGAGTCAGATTGATCTGGTGTCCTCTCTGACCCCTGTTTTGCTGTCTCTGGCTTCGTTACAGGTTGTGCCTCACTCTTTTCGGGTGACACTTTTCTGCTTTTCTCTGCCTTGGCTTGTCGGTCTGCTGCAATCTCTTTCAGGATTTGGTCTTTAGCCTGGCAAGACGTAGACAGTAACATTCGTGGAAAGTCTGCACACACGTATGGGCAAATGCCAAAGAATCTAAGGTGCACATGCAACTCCGTTTCTCAATGTCTGTTTGTTTTGTGTCTGCATGTGTGAGTGCACAGAATGTGTGGTGTATGAGTAAATTTTTATAATACGCTGAAATTAAAGCGCAGTGGTCGTCGCGCTGCGCATCCTCCTGAGGGGTCCCCCCTCTGTTGTAAACAAATCCAAGAACGCCGCACATGTTACGGGTTGATTGTAATGTTTGCCATATTGCCGCTTGTTAAAATGGCGGCTGATCTGACACAAGCATACCAACTAACCAAATGTAACACGCAATAAAAGGTCAATTAATCTAAGTTAAATATCTGCTGAATATTGAACAATAATTGCACGCTGGATTGAGATCACATTTGCTCATGATTTTCTTGAATCAGTTGAATGGGGCTCGGCTACTGTTATCGCTCGAGCCATAGAGCTAGACGTACGCATGTATAACGCCACGCCAACAGACTATCAACGACCGGGCTCTAGTTTCGACATCGCTAGCAAGGACGAGAGCTTTCATTTCAAGAGGCCCGACAGGAGTACAAAGACAACAACCCAAACTACAGAAATATACAACTCGCAGAGCCAATGCCCGCTGCAGCAAGAAGCATGTGTGCATCTGTTCCGTTCCGTGGTCTGTATGAACGTCCGTGTCAAACCGGGTATAGGCTATGGCGCGCTTCACTCAGCTGTGGAGAATCCAACTCAACTACAACAAAGTTTACCCGTTTTGGGGTGCAAACGAGAATTCTGAGTACAGGTATCAAGTCAAGCGAAGGACCTTTCATAGGTCTTCTTGTTATGTGGGGGTTATCTCACTTGAAAGAGGATTCAGACCTACCCGGCAATCAGGAGGTACAACAACGAAGTTTGCCCAGCACCGGTAGGCCTACACCAGCTAGCGGTTGGATCACTGCCATGACCGTGCACAGGCCCGGGGCACAGGATCTCTCGATACGTCTATGCACGGTGTAGCCATGCAATTTTCCTGCCAAATGCCGCGAAAACCCGCTCGTTTTGTCTATTGTTTCCTGACATTTACTATTTCTTACCACGTAATACTAGGAGAAGTAAGACATGGTGATCAACAGTTGGTTGTGGGCCAAGTCGTCGCGGGCCGGCCGGTACGTTGTGGGACCGGATTCTCTATATCCGTGTACGTCAACGCGGTGACCGTCTCCCAAAACATCTCCCGTGTCCTGCTCAGGCTAGCCGATCATGGTCTTGAGTGTAATTTTTGTGTTAGGCATTGTGCTGTTGCTGGTCTACATATATAGGCAATGTTGATCATTTTAGTTATGTATTTTCACTGTACTGTACATAGCATTGTGTATAACTAGCGTGATCGCGCGCGATCAAAGCTTTTTGTTCACTGTGTCTGCGTACAGTGAACTCAGCGACATAATGTGCTGAGTGTAGTGTCCCAATGTTCGTAGCTCTACACGAGTTTATACCACTGAAGTTCGTTTCCGATCTTAATATTTACTATTGCATGATGTTGAGTCTTACAAAGGCCTTAACAAAGTGGGGGACTGCTCCCATCTCACTCCTATTGAAGTTGAGAAGACTTATGTTTACAAAAATTTATGTTTATCAACAAAAAAACCACGCAAGCGCGGCGCGACGACCACTGCGCTTTAACTAAATCAACCAAAGACTGAATTCCTGAATGCAAACACCACGACTTGTTGATTTCTGCAATGGATGCCAAATGTCATGGCGCGTATTATCACCCAACCCTAAATAAACACAACAAATGCCTGTACAGTGTAATGTTGGGTTTGTATTCTCTAACATACACACTTTCTAAAACTTTTGAACCAAGTTAGGAATTTCTAAAAAATTCTTTCGTCAGCCTTTCCAAATGCACGTAATACATACAATTTCCTCATGTGCAAGAGAATTTTCTAGAGTTAGGAGCCTGTCAATTTGGATAGTGAATGAAACTTCATCATACTGCAATAAAACCTACAAGACTAAATTACATCACTGCAGATAGGAGGACAGATTCACGCGAGAGAAAGTTACAGTGAGTGGAAAACTTTACAATTTGTTGTAACACTGATGAAAAAGAGAGCAAAATTCCACTCAAAGTGAACAAGATGACATAATATTTACATCAAAATACCACTGCCATTGAAAACAAGGGCATATTTTGTAGACTTTTGAAACTCACCATTTTCTCGGCCATTCTTTTCCCCTTGGCTTCGGCCGCTGCCTGTTTTCTCTGTTTCTCATACCAGTTGTCCTTCTCTTTCTGTTTGTCTTCGCCCAAGGTGAATCGACTGTGCACGTCTTGCAGCCGGAATTTCTCCTCTGTGGAAGGACTTGGGCTGGTTGCTGGGCTGACAGGAGACTTACTGCTCGGTTGGACAATGGTACTGGTGTTTGGTGGATCTGGTGCCAATGACACTGTCCGCTGGGGAAATAAAAAGACAAATATTTAAATTTCTGTTGTAAGCACACTTTGTCCTGTCTCTACCCATTTCCTGCCAAGTGACCCTGTCTGTATCTAATCAAATTGGTTAATCCAGTAAAATTTCACAGGTCCCTTATTACACATTGTAACAAGTCTGTGTTATATTGAGCCTACATGTTTATGTAAAATCTGGAAAGTCTCTTCAACCCTTATAACTGAAGAAATTCAATTTGCTTTCAGACAAATCGTGAGAGAAATCATTCTTCTGAAACCTGCTAGGTACCTGTGGATGGAAACTTCCTGGCCAACCTGCATAAGTGTTCTATGGTTGTGATGATGTCTTACCATTGTAGAATGGAAGCTTTAAATATTATGATTGGTTGACAGTTTTTACATGGTCACCAATAGGAAAAGAGGATTCATGTGGGACTTCAATGCTGATAAAAAAGGCTTCACATTTACAACCGTGTCGAATTAGAAAGACATTGAAAATATACACAACACATGCCTTTCTCCCTCTTATGTTTTCATGATTGAAATACGTAATTCCTTGAGATAAAGTGTAAATAAGCCAGGAATAATAGTTGGAAACAGATGACACCGTTACCAACTGTAAAATATGTGCAGCTCACCTGTCCAATTGGAAGAACCAGTGTTGCGCCTGACTGCTGGGATGGCTGTGACATTACTGGGATGGTTGCTCCTCCTTGCCCACCTTGGAGTATCCTGTATGGCAGTGAGCGGAGAAGTTATCAAAACCAGATTTTTGAAAGGGGAAATTAGTCGCAAAAAATTACTCAAGAAGGATCAGCGATCTATAAGGCCGAGACTCTGGTATCACTGACCAAGGTCATATTGCAGAAGGGACCAACCTTGGGAGAGCAAAGTCCATCTGGGCTGTGAAGAAGGAAGTATGTTTTCTGCATTGCATCCTCGCATGGGCAAACAGAGTTACCAGTACAGCATGTAGATCATTGCAAAAATGGCTTCCATGGTGTTGTAAATGCATGATAAAGTTGTGGTTTGTCACAGCTTATGCAAAGATTACACACATGTAACAACAGTACGAAGAATCAGAATTATGAACACTCACCAATCCACAGCGTCTTGAACTGTCAGTTTACCGGCCTGCACAGCTCCCTGACACTGATCCATCTCAAAGCCCATACTGGCTAGAGATGCAAGCAGCGAGTCAACAGTCTGTTGGAGATCAAGTGAAAACAATTTGCTTCAATAGACACTCCTTGTCTCATGTGAAGTTATAGCATAGAAATATCCATGATAAAATCTTGTTCTAAATATACATTTACCCATGTTCTTCTGCAGTCAAGCACGATGCAGTCATCAGAACTCTGCTCAAAGGTTGCCAGGGACCCCTATGACTGATGTAAACACTGTATCTGGGGTACGTTGGCAACAGATGAAAGTTAAAACATGTTTGTTAACAATGAATATCGTAAAATTTAAATGTTGCAGCGATGTTGACTTGATGCATCTAGATATCATGCCAGAAATACGTTGTTTGTAAACAAGAAAGTCGCACACGTGCAGTTCCGATGACTGCATCCCTTTAATGTAAGCTGATATGATACGTGCTAGCAGACTGAAGTATAGATGTCAGATGAATATACATTGATTGGACCAGAGAGCAAAACTACCTGTATTATGAACTTTCTTTACAAAACAAGGGAGAGCTTTCTGTGTTTTTCACAAAGCAGCAAATTTTCCCAGTAATTTGACGACACTGAATGTCACTGTCAGTATACAACAATATGATCATGAAATAGGAAATATGTAATTTTCAGACAAATATATATTTGACTAGGTGCATGAACATGATCGATGAATAAGCACTGGGCAAAATTGCCATGTGAAAGTCTTTGTGGCTGATTGTATGGCATTAACCCTTTCACAACCATGGTCTGGCCAAAAGTCAAGGGTGATTATGGACCTGTTTTTACAGCAATTGTGGGGAGGGGGGTAACGTACTGGCTAAAAAAAAACATTTGCCAAAGTAGAGGCAGCAGTTCCAAGAGAAGTGTTACACTAAGGAAGTTTTTGTCAACTTTATCTCTAAACTGAGTCACTCCAACCATGGAGGTAGCACACCAAAGGGCTACTTCTATGCTACACCATAGACCCTTGTCTTTTTCTGGGGTCGATGACTACATAGAATTTTAGGAGAACTCAGGACTTACATACATCACATAATGAGTCCATGTCAACACGCACTAATGCGAGAACCAGGAATGAGGAATGCCACTTTATTCATTTTAGTGTGAGAGCTCTTGATTCTACACGCCGATAATGCAGCAGTTTATGTAATCCCCAAGGGACCCCACCTGGGGCGATTAATGCCAAAGGGGGTGGGGCAATTGCCTCATATTGATCCCCCTAGTTACTAGTACTTTCACGGACAAGCACAGAATTTATTGTCCCACCCATTGGGGTACCCAGGGTGAGGGAAATGTGGGTAATTTACTTGTTTTAGGTGGGGGGTTTAAAGATTGTCTTGCCCCACTGCCCCAGGGGGGTGGGGCATTTGACAAATTTCATTAGACTAATTTCCAAATCCCCCACTATGCTCCGAGATGGGGGAGTGGGGGTTGACATTGACCGCCGCATAAATTAGAAGTGAGAGTGATGATGTGGCTCCCTATTGTCACTAATGAGGATTCGTACAATTATACCGATAGACAAGCGTTATGACCCGCAACATTCTTTTGCGATGGTAGAAAACGGTCAAGTACGCATTCATTAAAAGAATCCATCAAAATACATACAAACTGGATTTTACAAGGCAATAAATAAACATATGGGTGCACAGAAATTGATATAATTATGATAAATGTGTAAACAAATGACAAGAGTCTAAGAGTAAGAGAATCGAAAGTCACTCAAAAACTGCATTTGCAGTACACTGCAAAAAAGGTAATCAAAAGTCTCGGTTCAGAGAGTTGTTAGCAATACGACCGGCTGCAATGTCTGTTTATGACATTTGCTCGGCTTCAGCCCCAAACATTCAACGGAACCGTGATCATTCCGATAAGCAGTTTTCAGTGGCCGTGAAGCGTATTCAGATCGCGGGTCAGGATTGCAAGTGTAAGCGATTTTATACTATGACTGTGTAATTTTTATGGAGGCACACATGTGAAAGTTTCGATGCCATTTAAATTATACCTGAGATGTAACTTTGCTGTGATCATTCATACATTTATTTACATTAAAGAAACCCGTATTGTATTCAAATGACCCCAGAAATTGCAAGGAACACAAAAATAAACATACCTGATCCGCCATTTTCAATGTTACCTTTGACCTGACCCAACAGCGCCACTGTGACCTGTTTATCATGTCATGTGACGTCTACTTTACGAATATGATTGGCTGTTTCAAAAGCAGTGCGCGTAATTCGAAGTTCTTGAATAGTACGTTTGCTTTTCGTCTATTGTCCACGTTTTCATCTTTTATTTTGGAAATTCGTTTCACCAAGGACGTTTTTGACTGAGGTAGGTGTTCATTCCGTCAGTTTTTTCTCAAGAAGAGATAGATACATGGTGAGAGTTACGATTGTTACTTAGCATTTAGAGTTAGAACTTGGTGACAACTGGCCATTAATTCTTGAATGTGGTCGTCTATTGGTCTAACGACGACACGGTACACCTCGCTTGACTACTTCATCATGCGTTCCACCGCTCTGCGAATCTTCTCTTCCCGATTTCCCCATAGTGGTCTTTGCGACAAACTTTCTCATTCTAAACTTCATGAAAATCACCCCGACTCTCATTATTTATCGATGTCTTTGTGGTGGCATTCCGCTGTATACAAAACTTAAACTGATAGCATAATATTAAAATCGTTGTCATAAGGTCATGCCATTTTAACGAAGGATTTTTTGTCCCGCAGGAAAAGGATTAACAATGACCAGTAGATACGGCAGTCTAGTGACTGCCTTCGACGATATTGTGCGTTGCACGTCCATACCAACCCAAGGTTGTGAATCGGGTAAGCTAAAAGTCATGCCTGCCTGCCCGCAGACAAGACGGTCCATTGTGTATCCATGGCCCATATTGTTGAACTGAAAATGGTGTCACTATCACATGACACATCCTTCCCACATACACCTAGGCTTTAGGCGCGCCAGGCGTTGGCTGCCTATCAGCATTTGGAAATAATAGGAGTGACTCTAGTTGTAGATCGGTTTGCGTGATTTTCAGATTTATAAGCAAACCAACCAAAAATTGAATACTGGCAAAACATGATCTAAAAAGTAACATGGCAAATATTTTATCAATGTACAATCACAATCACTTGTTAATAATCAAATGTTATGACCTTTTCATTAAATCAAATATCAGAGTTTCTGCAGTTTGTGAAACACCAAGAGGAATGTCGGAAAAGATGGCTTGAAGCCGAACTGGAAGCTGGGCAGCTGAAAGAAAAGCTGGCAAAACTTCAGGCAGAGAGAGATACATATGATGTCACACTCAAACACATTAGGTAGGTTTACTAATAGTTGTAGATTCTCATGTAATGATTATTATACTGGTTTGTGTGGCACATTTCTTCAAATGAGTAACCTTCTAGAGAGGTGATATGTAATTTTGTCTGTCATTCTCGAATACCAGATTGATGTGGGTTTTTTTGGCCCCGCGTTCACTGTACTGTCAAGAACACTGTGATGCACAAATTAGATGCTTATTATGGTAATGGCGTACTGCTCGTCTCTTTCAAAGATAGGCAGTGATACCTAAATTTTCATTTGATAATTCATGAAAATCTGGAGCGACAGTATGTAACCAGCGAACTTTTTACAATATAGTAGTAATGATCAAATGAAAATGTAGGTATCGCTGCCTGTCTTTGAAAGAGATATACATTCTGACAAGCAGTATGGCATTACCATATTGTGAAGTGACCCTGGTCCGATTTGTAAGAATGGTTCACCAACAAAATGCTTTTCAAACTACAGTCCTTCAACTGACACAGAGAATGGCAATTTAGTAGTTATACCCTGGCGTATTCCCTTCATGTATTGTGTACAGCATATTAACACATTCAGCAAGAGCAGATATTCAGAATTCTTGGGATTGTGAATGATCCATTAATTTTACCAGAGTTATATAGAATTAGCCAAACAAAGACTACCACACAGGTTTGCAACAATTCTTATTTATGCTGACAGAAAGATTCACGGACTCAATATCGTATTTGCAACATATACTCAGAGAGTCAGTAGCTGTGTTTTTGTCAAGGATGGTAAGCAAGTAAATGCTACCTGAGTTTTCCAGTTATTCTTCTGGGGTTTCCCTCAGTATATTACTGTAATAAGGGGACAGCAGAAATATTACCAGAGTTCCCAAATTATTATTTACTTATTTGTTAGTCAACCTTAGCAGAAACCCCGAGTAGGCATTATTTCAATCAGGCACTATTTTCTCCAAATTATTCAACGCTTAAGATACCTTGCCGTTCCTTTTCTCACAGGTATCAGCTGGATGTTGAGATGAAGAAACGGCAAAAGAGTGAATTGGGAAGAGATGCACTGGTAAGCAATGCTTTATCAGCTTTTATCAGGGACAGTACCTGGAGATACAAAATACATTCTGATGCTCCTGTTGTTTGAATATCTGAGAGTGCTAAAACTATGGGCTCGGCTGGTTATTGGAATGGTATCGTATATAATACCAACAACTCATCTTTCCAAACGTGAATTATTTTTTACGTTGGAATGTTATATTTGAAATTGTATTCTGTTTCTTTTCATGATATGCTGTGATCAACTTGTTGGAACAAATAAGACTCCAGTTTAGCTATATGTCATATGCCTGCACAATACTTGCTATAATTTATGTATTTCACAAATACCATAAATACCAGTCTGCTATGCAATTTCAATTTTAGGATACAATGCAATGCTGTTCTCCTGCAATGGCATTGGAACAATTTTAAATCCCCTGACTTAAAGTTAAAATCATCCATTCTGTCTTTGAATACCAGGATCGTCAGTTGGCCCTTGTCAGAGAATTACTCAATGACGGCAACAGGATCAGTATGTTGAACGAAGAGGAGAGACAGAGTTTGGCTTTTCTCAGTGCCACAAATCTACAAGCAGTCACTCCAAATAAAAGGTGGGTTGTAAAAGTAGTTGCAAAACCTTGTCAACTCTGCTGGTAGATGTGTTTGTGTTGTACAGCTGAGTCATCCCATCTGCATGAGAAGAATATAGTAGTCTTCAGTCAAGGAACCAAATGCAATGTTACTTCTCAAACCCCAGGATGGGCAATGCTGCTAGACTTGCCAACGAGTGAAAGCTTCTCAACTGTTAAAACATGAATAATGCATGAAGAAAGGTGAATCAGAAATCCAGACTGCAGTACCACTACATAATTCAATACCTGACACCTCTAAATAGAATTCTAGTATAATGTTGTTTGTTATCAAAACAAAATTCGTTTCTTTGCTCCCTTTTTACCAGCAAATCACTGGGAAATCTTCAAAACTTTTAAAGGATTAGATTATGCCAGGTCTTCCTTTTTCAACATTCCCTGGATATTACAAGTGTTGTATTGCTCTCTTTTACTCAGGTTGTCCACAGTTGATGAGTCAGGGGATTTACTGTCAGCGTCAGATGTCAGCTATGACCACACAGAGGAAGACTTAGATGACGTCTCGTACCTCAGAGATGGAAAACAGTGGCACAGAACGGCCTCTTCAACCACAACAACAACAACAACAACGAAACCTAAAAAGGTAAATGAAAAGAAGTCACCATTTTAGTGTGCCTTTTTACATGCATAAATTTTCTTAGTTCTGTGACTCAAAAAATTCCTTGCATTTGCTCTTTAAGCAGTGTTAATGTTACGAACAATTTTCATGCGTCAAAGAGAATTGTATGCTTCAGTTGAACATCACACTGGTGTAGATGATTTACCCATGCCTTCCAAAAGTACAACATTCTGCTGGTCACAGATTCACACATTGAGCAACATCAACAGAGCAATACAAATATTAACCATATAGTGACAACACTTTTAACAAAGCTACTCTCTGGCATAAAAGCTTTCAACAGCTCACTGATACAACGTAGATCACTTTTCCAAAACACTGAGTTCAATATCACAGCAGTAATATTAAAAATCTGTCTAAGTATATTACATGTAATTTCATCACATGAGTTTATGATTCTTTTTTTAACTTTCTCAGTTGATTACAGTCCACATGATGATGAATTCATTACTGTTTGCCCTTCTTATCAACAGCGTCCTAGTGCACCGCCCCTTGAACCAGATGTGCAGGAACAGCCGAAGAAAGTGAGAAAATCAGTTACCACAACAGACGCAGTAAGAATATTCAATGTATTTTCCATCCTTCACAAAATACATACCTAGTCTGTCTTTTAAAAAAAATGCTTTAGAGCCATCATTACTTATTGTTTTAGAATACTTTGACGATGACCCATGAAATCTTTCTAATTTTTCTTTTTTAGGATCAGTCCATTGTGACCACCACTACAGTTAACGTGCCAAGCAGTGGTCCCATCACAGCTACTACCCACGTTGAAGCCATACGCAGCCCACCCAACAGACTACCCTCAACAAGTGAGTGTTTGATTGTAAAAGAAATGCAAAATCAATGATCTATCAACAAATTGCACATTGTGACATTAATTCATTATTGTTAAGGTAATATTCTGTTAAAGCATTAACTCTCTTGTCTTTTATCTTGCTTTAAGGATCTGAAACCTTCCTCGTAAATTTAATCGCAAACAAGTACCACAATTAACATTTTAATCCTTGTGCCATGTACACATCAGGTCCAAAAATTCAGATCTTTGTAACTTTGTCACTCACAGAATTTTTCACTAAGTGAGATGCACTTTGAAGTATCTGGTCACTCTATCCGACTGTCTGGGGCATATTTATTTTTTCCCCATTAACTTGCTGTACAAAGACTTACATGATTAAAACCATAGACAGAAGAGTGGAAGACCATGATTGTCTACGTTAAGACACAACACTATACAAATAAATATCAGAATATCTGATACCTAATCAACGTTTGCAAGAAGTATTGAAAGGAACTGAAAGAACCTACTGCTTTAATAATTTAAATTATACAGTATCTGAAAGGTCTACATTACATCATGCAACGTTCTCCACAGCTTGGAAAAAACAGACGGACGACCAATTATATAACAATGCACAATTCGCATAATTTGTCATGGAAGTGTATTCTTGTGTGTATGGTTATAACATATGAATAGATTGCTTGAAAAACAGGGTTGGCCTTATCCCTCCTTGTGGAGAACCCTGACATATCAAAACACCTCAGGGTTTTTTTGAATAATGGAGAGTTTCTGTCATGTCAGTAGGAATTCAGCAAGGTCTTACAAAATAATCCAAAGGGGGAACGCTTCTTTTTTCACAAAGGTACCTGCATTTGTTAATCTTGACTCTGTATACACTTGTATGACAATCTCAGTGCTCTCCCCAGAGCAATTACAGCAAAGTGTCCACTTTCTCTTTAATTTCAGTAAAATGATTGAAATTCATTAACATAACAATTAATTATATTGTCATGCAAATTAACCATTATGCTTTCAGAAATTCCTGGGGAGGAGAACACTTATTATCTGACTGCTATATTAACAGTAACGTCATGCTTTTTAAGATGTAAAAAATAATTATTCCTTACCCAATTTAAAATGATAAAATTATTATCTCTCCTGCCTTATCCTTAAATCACTGCATGGCTAACTCCATATCACTAACATTTTAACCTGTTACTGCCTACCTGTAAGGCTCTATTACCTCATACACAGATTCTGTAGACAGTGATGATTACAATATGCGAGGTACGCCAAGCACGCCCGTGAATCGTGGAAGACGAATGCATACTTTCTGTTCTAAGACCGTCATCAAACCAGAGTCCTGCAATCCAGTAAGTACATGTGGTTACACTTCATGATTTTGCCATCAAAAGTCATTGAGACCATGGTGTTACCTGGCTGTAATCACAAGGTGACCTTGAATTGTTATTGAATGTTATTGACCTCAAATGGCAGTTTAAGAACATTATGAGGTAACCACAGCTACAGATGTCTTTCAATTTGCTAAAAATGCAATAATTTAAGAGTGCTTACTGAAGTGTAAAGTTGTAACTTTTTCACAATGTGCCTGTTGCAAAACTGTCACTCCCCCTTCCAATCTACCTGTCATTTAACCTGTGTCCTGCCTTCCAAATGTTACCAGACGTTCATCTATAATCTAGCAACATTTCTAAACTTGTATTAACCCAACACCAGTACAAATACCAGAAGGAAGATGTTTCTCTGTCAGATTCAGTTGCTTGGACTGTGGTCACCCATGCAGACACTTATCTTGGTGATTGTCATTTTGTCTTGCTCAATTGTTGTATATAACACTGTAAACTGATTTCAATTTCAGTGTCAGAAGAGAATTGGCTTTGGTAAACTTGCCCTCAAATGCAAAGGTGAGTGACCGACAATTTGTTTCACTTGTCACATTGACACATTGACCTTGTGTCGGCCCAACTACCCTTATAAAACAGATTTTTAAAAAAATTGCAAAACTTTGTATATTCATATGCAGTCCCATCACATACAGTAGTTTATGGCATGATGTCCATTTGCCATTCAGTTAACATATTGATATGAGTAATTTCTCAGTAGATTTCTGATCTGTAATTCAAATTATGTACTTTCTGTTATCACTTTCTCAGACTGTCGTTCAGTTTGCCATCCTGACTGCAGAGATCTGGTACCGCTGCCCTGCGTGCCCACCACCACCACCCCAGGCACTGGCGCTGGCAAGAAGGGCCAGCCCACATCACTGGAGTATTTCACGCCCAATAGCAGTCCCATGGTACCGGCCTTGTGGTAAGACAAAGCACTTTCACCTCTCAACAATTTGCAATAATCAATTGCAATTCATGACGACCTACAATATTTGTTGTCCGCGTATCACAGATTTTGTTTTTACTCAGACACAGAGCTTAGTCAGATGACAATTATATCAGTTTGCTCTGTTTCATGATGCTCAAGTTTACATTTAAGTTGTTTGTCTGAACTCATTCACAGCAATTCCTAATCAACCATTGATGACATTCGGATCAGGCTAAAATGAGCCACTTCAAGTGGTAGACCAAAGCTGTGTTGTAAAAGTTTGAGAGTTTGAATATTGAGGCGCATTCAACCTTGTAAATATATTGAAAAAGTTAGTATTTGCATAGCATGTAAGTTTTGCATGAATATTTTATTTCCTTGCCACAACTTTCCTCATAGGATAATAAACACTTTCTGTCCATTGCAGATTCACTGCTGTACAGAGATTGAGAGACGAGGTTTCATGGAGCAAGGCATCTATCGAGTTCCTGGCTCAGAGCGACAGGTCAAAGAGCTGAAGGAAAAACTGCTGAAGGGCAAAGGAAACCCAAATCTGGTCAGTACATGTGTTGAGTCGGGTTTTTTCATAACTACGGAAAACACCATAAGGAAACTCAAACATGAGAAAGAATGTATTCACAGACGACCTGCAAATGCCAGTACTCTCAGCATGATATCTCACTGTTTACTTTCTTTTCACTTGTCAGCAGGCCAATGATGAAATATTAACCCTTTTTCCCACCAAAATTCCAGTGTAACATTTTACTGATTTCATGAATATTTCTGTAATTTTGTGATAATTTTGGACCAAATAGACATAACATTTCAATGGCTGCAATTTTCGGCCAAAATTTTGGGAAAAATCTGAAAAAACTTGTCTAGATCTGAAACAAGTTGCTGGCGATGACACATTCTATAAAGGCAACAAAAGTTGACTTTGGCACTCAAAGGGTTAAATGAGATTATTTACATGCATTTGTGATTAACCTGTACTCTAATACATAATAGTAGAGGCTTTTTGTGAATTCAAACTGCACTTCAAATAGACACATGACTGCTTAGCATGTAAACACGGTGAAGACTTTCATAATCCAAGATTCTCAAGTCACCTACTGTCTCTTTAAACAACTATGGTATTACTTTCTCAAGTTCATGGCAGAAGTTAGCAATTTGGCGCCAGATTTACAGGGGTGTGATTTTCTTTTTGTTACTTATTCTAATGGAAATTTCTTTAATTTCGTTTTGGCAGCATCAAGTAAATGATATCCATGTGGTCTGTGGCGCCCTCAAGGATTTCTTCAGAGGGCTTAATGAACCCCTGGTCACTTACAGACTTCATTCACACTTTGTACGCGCAGCAGGTAAGGACTTCATATTTCAATACACTCATCAAAGATTCCTTTGTGTGTGTGTGTGTGTGTGTGTGTGTGTGTGTCTGTGTGTATGATAAAGAGTTTAGAATATGGAATTTTGACTGAAGAAGTTACCATGTTGTCAAGTTTATGTGACTTGTGAAATACTAGTGTACAGTGTTGGGTCTTTCCCTTTCAGAAATGTACGACGAGACAGACAGCCATACAGCCATTTACCAGGCAGTGAGTGAACTCCCACAATGCAACAGAGACACCCTGGCATACATGATTCTGCATCTTCAGAGGTAAGACACAGTAAATATTCACCTGCCACAACCCTCTCCAAAACCGTACTGACAATAAATCTCAAATCAATGATATGAATAAAGGAAATGTGATCCCTTTTTTGAAAGAAGTTTGTACTTTACTGCTCAAGAATCAACACTATGTCTGATTATTATTTCATCAACTTTTTTTCTTTAGCCCTTTTCCTGCCATTTCCATATTTCACCATCAGGTCAAGGTGGTTAAAATTAATGAAACACAACATATTCCATATGGTGTATTTTAACATAATACTGTACATTTGAAGGCTGCTGAAAGCATAAATACTGTAACTAAATTGATTTTTATGGACTAAAAATGCTATAACAGAACCAAGCCAAGTGGGTGAAAATACGTCATGTTTTGGCTCAATACCACTTTTTGCTGACTTGGCTGATTTGGAAGTGATACTGTCTGGCAGGAAAAGGGTTAATATGTTGTTCGCTTGAGTTGTCTGCTGTGATATTTTTGTAGGGCCAGCCTAAATTATCAAGAGCATCCTGGATTAATTCTTACAAAGTCGCAAAGTGACATAAAATTTGCCAATATTGACATTGACACCTGTGCATCATTCATTTCCTTTTTTCAGAGTCAGTGAGGCCCCCACCTGCAAGATGCCTCTGTCGAATCTTGCCAAGGTGTTCGGACCCACATTGGTTGGACACAACAACCCTGAACCGAGCCCCATTGAAATGCTGGAAGACACAAAAAAACAAGCCAAAGTATGTCCTCGCAATAGCCCTGCAAATACCTTTTGACAATTTTTTGCAGAAAATTGATGTTGGACAAACCACAACATTGCCTGTATATTAATCTTTGGATAGTGTGTTGTTTTAAAATTATTGCAGATTCCTTCTGAAAAATGTCAATGCTGGTAGATACTTTTGAAACTTCTGCAAAAATTACCTTTTTGTTGAATGTATTTGTTTCCGGACACCATAGGCCACTGGCCCTTTGTACATTTTGAGCAAATCAAACATAAAGCTGATGAGAACAGTTGATAACATTTAGAACTTGTGAACTTACAAATATGTACAGAGAGTTGTAGAATGATGGACATTCCAACTCGCTGAGAAAAGCCTGGCTCTTTTCAAAGGCATAAGACAAAATAAGGTAAAAAATAGGATAGCGAATTAAATTCTCTCTCTCTCTCTCTCTCTCTTCTCTCTCTCTCTCTCCTGCCACAGGTTATGCATAAGCTGTTTGCCATGCCAGAGGATTTCTGGAATGCCTTTGTATATGTGGACATTGAGAACGAAGTGATTTACAATCGCAATGCCATTTCATCCAACACACCAGAAGCCAAGCCAAGTAAGGACTCAGTCTTTGTCTTATGTTCTGTGATTTTCCTAATATCTTCATGTAGTATGAAAGACATTGAGAACTGCCCAAGATTAAAAACAATGAGAGGCAACAGGGAAAAGGCACAATATTCCAATCGAAACGTGATACATTTGATCAGCAAATTCCTAGTCACTGTAAAACGCTGACAAAAAAGACATTTTGTGTCCATGAAATGTTCCCCCTTTGCATTATAATATAAATGCTTACACACAAGGAACATGCATAGACACATACAGGTAGAAAACCAGCATGTCAGCAAGGAAATTCACTCTTTTCCAATATGTTTTTCCAGCACCAAGCAGTATGCTGGGTCCACTAACAACTCCAGGAAAGAAAGCCAGCAAGTCGTCATCGAGTAGTTCGATGGGATCCGTCGGAAAGAAGTCCCTATTTTCAAGAACACCAATGACACCGAGGTGAGTGACAACGTAAAAACAGCTATTTGGTCGTCTTGTTAGTTTTCACTTAGTGAACTCTGAGGGAGTGTACTTAGAATTCATCATTGCTTATCACTGCTGTCTTCAAGGAACCATTGCAGCAAGAAACACATTTGTTTATTATTTTACATTAAAACCTCCCCCTTCCCTGAACAAAACTTCAAAAGTGCAAAGTATTTATGTCTTCCCAAGAGTAAAATTTAACAGTTTTTCTTTAGCTCTCGATAATATGCCCTGGCCGTACTGCATCATCAAGTAATTGGTGTGAGCTCGGAGCCTTCTTTCTTAGCTCAATGATGCAGAAGTTGAGGTCCGTAAGATGATGATGCCCAAGTTGTATAAACTAATGTCACTCGTTTCTTAAAGTTATATTTTTTCCTAGTCTCAGTTGTCATGGGACACTAAATTGTCATCGTTTCAATGACTACAGTACAGAAATTTCATTACGCTATGGAAATATCAGGACACATGATGATGGAAAAAACATATTAGGCATTTTCTTTAACAACATCGCCTTCAAATTTCAATAACCAAATTGCATTTTCATATTGAACTTGAACTCGAAAAGGGAATTTATAGGTCGCCGCACTTCAAATTGAAAATCTGTGATTTGTACAACTAATCTGGAAACTTTTTTATTTTCCTTTCCATTAACAGGGGAGACAAGAAAAAAAAAAGCACTACTTTCTTCTCTACTCCTACTCTAAAATAGTTTACCATCAAGCAGAGAAAGCACCCTCTTGTGTGAAGGGGAAAAGAACTGACTTGTTTTATTCCAGAGACCGTTTCATGTCTTCTTTGAGTCTTGACTGGCATTTCTCTATCATTTTGGTTTTTCTTTGCTCCTCTTTGTTAACCTACAATAGTTAGTACCTGCAACAGAAATTAGTCAAATCATAATGTTCATGTCACAGTGAAGCAATAGGAAACATCACACGTCAGCCATTCATTAGCAAGGATTACAGTACACTATGATGTTATTGTCACTTTGATAGTTTAAAAATTATCAGTATTTAGGATAATTTTTGCAACGAACAAAAAAATATACTTGTGTAAGTCTGAAATGCAAGTACATGTAATCAAAATCAGACTTGTTAACATTATACAAAAGTCATACTTCTGTTGTCAGTCCATTAGTATCAGTCATACTGTACATTTCAGCATAACATTTGCAAAATTACACAATAGAAGAAAAATACCTTGACTTGTCTCAGTTATCACTGACCTTGAAAGTTCACTTTCTTGATGCCATGGATAGTTGATTAGTAGACTACACAAGGTTATCCAAGAGACTGTAATGTATGATAATACGTTTGTCTTTGGTTTGAAGTTTAAAAATCACAAACAGAATTTGACATTTGGTTTGAAACTTGGTTACTTCAAGTCCCTACTGTTAAAAACAAAAATGGGACATTCAATTGGAAATTTTGTAAGTTTTGACAAAATCATCGCTCACTCTTCCAATCCATCCTTTGGAAAGACGAGAAAGTCATAACAGTTGTTGGTTACCATCAGTGTTACCTATAACTAACTCAGCATTTTTCATCAGCATAAAAGAAAACCACATAGCTGACTCTTGCTTGACTCCGCATTTTGTCAAAGTCACCAATCCGGTAACTTTTGCACTTTCATTTTCTACTTACTCCCAACGTCACCATCCCATAATTTTTCTGTTTTTTATGCTCCTCTGCATCTTAGCACCCCACTTATTGTACATATCAATGCAGTACAATCTGACCTTAACCTTGTAAATATCTTGCCGATTTTATTAGGTGTGTATAATGTCAATGGCAACCTTACCCATATTTATGTATGGAACTCTCAGTGGGATTCCCACAACTTGAATATTTGTGAATCCCTTCAGACCTCAGTAGATATGCCATACCATTTTGTCACTGAAAAAAATGGTCTAGATGAGATCCAAATATCCTGTTCAGACAACTTGGAACTGGCAATGCATTGCTCTTTCCAGTGGAAAGACTTTTGTAATAGCTCCCATAGCTTGACCATTCATGTTGTTTTTGGTCATGGGTCATGACATTTGACAAGAAGTTGCAACTGTAATCGTTACTCATATTCACAGTTTCGTCCTTTGTCAACATATTGTGGAAGGCCAGAAACTGATTCCTGATACTTATCTCAGATTTTTTTATGAAAGCGTGTCTGTTCTGAAACCTAAGGTGGAAATCTATAAGCTCCATTTTCACCTTATTAGTGAAACAAAACAAACCAAGTGTTTTAGAGTGAATCTCAATTTTCAACTGCACATTGCTCAGTAGTTGTGGCTTTGAGAAAAAGGTAATACATGTGTTGAATCAATTTGTTGACAACCGAAAACCTGTAGCCTGAAAGAAAGAACACACCTTGTCACACACAGAAGTGGTTGCTTCAAACATACCTACCCTGATAGAATTGGCAAAACATTATTGCACGGTGTTAAACTTGTTAATTGTTTTAAGTTAAAGAAGACAATGTCATGGTAACCCATAATGCCATATTTTTTCTCTTTCACCCGTTCCCATAGAGCTGAGAGCACAAAGAGTCACAAGAAATCTTCCAGACCACGTCACTTCTTCTCGTCTCCCAAACTGGTGTGAAAATAGAACCCACCTCACAACTAGTGTAATGGACACACCCTGTAACTTGCATGTTAACAATGCATGACAACCGACCACAATAACACTCTCTTCTCTCAAATCATCCACTACATGTAAAGATAAGAAATATTTTACCATATATTCAACACTGCCATTGTTTTTGCATTATATATTTCATTTAAAGTCTACTCAAATAGTTTATTACTTTTCTTAATTTCACTTTAATTAACATTTATTGGCAGATTCGATCCAACTATGTACATTTAGCTCGAAAGGCTTTCAACAAGTGTTATGTCTGGCCAGCAAAAGAGTATTTTTTTCACTGCTTTTCATTAAGTTGTGCAGATATCCAATTACTGTATATTATATAATTAGACTCTGTGTAACCTCATAGAGCTTGTCAGTGTTTTTCATTGGTTAATTCTTCAACTTTGAATACAGTGTAAAGGTCAGAGTTGAAAGGTCAACACTTATCAAGATCATTTACTCCGATGAGATTATTAGTTTTGTTTTGTAGGTGATGATCTATACCATTATACAAACAAGTTTACAAAGTGCAAATAAAGTATTAACATTCAAGTAGTATTTAGATTTTTTATGATAGGTAGCTACTGTAATTCATGTAGACTCACCTTATGTCACTTGTATTACACTGCATGTTTCATATTTTTTAAGGGGCGTTTTCAAAACTATACTGAATCCGATTGACTGGAATTTTAGAATTGGAAAAAGACATTGTACAGTGAAGTCTTATAACATAAATTGATAGCAATATTAAACCGACAATTCAATGAGTAGGACGATTCTGACTGACTGGAAGACAAAAAAACAGTCATTGTATATAGATTTCATTTTTTTGACACATTTGCATATAGGTGTCATTGTCATGTATCATTTAGTTAGAATACCTTTGTCTGTCTTCTTGCATTTAATTACAAATATCTATGCATGTTACATAAACCAGTGCTGCTGCTACACTAATACTCATGATAATAGTTCATTTTTTACTGTTTGTCTGAGATAAGTTGATGTTATTTTTACAAATTAGCAATGTTCATTTCATAAAAAAATAATTCATTTCTGAAATCAGGATCCATGTAATCTACATCACAGCTAGATGTCATCATTACCAAAACATAAACATCACACCAGTTAAAGAGGCATATCTTTGATGAGATTACACTTAATCAAAATTCATTAGAAAAATGAACCTATCTTCCAGGGGGGGGTGGGAGAGTTGTAGGTGATTGGTGGATCGGTTTAATTCACAGCAACTTAAGGAGTCTGAAACAGAGGCTACTTGTGTAGCCCATTGTTTTGAAAAAAGTAAATTATGGTCAATAATATTCAGCAAATCAATAGCTGACTACAAACTTCGAAGATGCTGCACATTTTTCAGGAGTGCATTCATTGAACAATGATTGAATCCCATCAGAAAGATATGCCCCATGAACACGTGAACTTGACCAGTGGCTCTATTGTCCTATGTGTATGACAACCGTGACTTTCTCCAACAGTCTTGAGTTTCGTAATAGCTGTTCACACTGTATGGAAATAAAATGGACTGATAATACTGATTTTACTGCATACTGCTTTATTAATCTCTTCATGTGTGTTAACCCTTTGAGCGCCAAAGTCAATTTTTGTTACCCTTATAAAATATACTTAAGTCAATTTTTGTCAGATTTTTGCCAAAATTTTGTTAAAAAACTGTGGCCAATGAAATGTTGTGTTCATTTGGTCCAAAATTATCAGAAAAATTACAGAAAAGTTCATAAAAATTGGTAAAATCTTGCACTAAAATTGTGGTCGGAAAAAATATAGCACTCAGAGGGTTAAAGGTATACTGTCACCTGTTCCAATTTTGCCACATGGAAAGCGAGAATCTAACCAATCACAGATTTTAAGCGGGTGGCCGCTTTTTAACAGCAGCGCCCTCACGTGGGCATTTGAATACCAAGGAACGCCCCTTTGACCATATATTGGCATATTTAGATTACAGGTACTGTATACCTTTAACACAGTGCAAGAATGTTAGGTAGACTGAAATACTCATTCCTGTACGGGCGCTGTGCTACCTACAGCTGATGGTTCCACTCATACACCACTGAACCTTTCAGTCTACCTGTGTTCTTGTTAAAACCATATTTTTGAAAATTTTTGAAAATCATGAAACCGTTCATTAAAGACAGACAGGAATTGTCTTGCCATGAAGTGCTAGGGTAGATAAGCAACTTGAGAATGTCTTCATATTTTGCTCAGTAGGAAATCGTTGAATCGAGGCATTGCACCTATAACAACCAGATATGAACTGAAAATGCCCACGTGTTTCATTATATATTGCAGTTATATGCAAACTGAACCCTTGCCACATTTCTGCAACTTCATTGAAAGTGTTATGATCAACATAACGAATAATATTCACCACAGATTAATTCTAAATCCAAATATATATCCCCAATCAGGAAAGTTCATTAAAATATGCAAATAAGGAATTGATTGAAATGTTCTCATTAAATATGCAAATTAGGAATAGGCTGAAGTAAAAATGTTAAATGACTTTTAATAATCTCGTATCATAGTATCTTTAATGTACAAAACAATTTGTCAGCTTTGGTCTGGTCAAGACAGGTAAATATCCTTAATTAGGAAAGTTCATTAAATTTGCAAATAAGGTATTGGCTAAAGTAAACCAGATATGAACTGAAAATGCTCACGTGTTTCATTATATATTGCATTTATGTGCAAGTTTGAACCTTTGCTACATGCTTTGCTACATTTAAAGAGTTATGATCAACACAATGAATTTCACCACAGATCAAATCTAAAGGTCATTAAGTATTCAAATATGTAATTAGCTGAAATAAAAATAATTAATTTCTTTGAGTACTGTCATTGTATCACAATATAGCATGTGTAATTACCTTTGGTCAAGTCCTTCAAGCTCTATATGCCAAACCGTGAAAGCTTGTTAGCTATTTATGCAAATTATGAATTAGCTGACATGAAAATGCAAAATGACTTTCAATACTGTTATAACCTGGTATAATGATCAATGTACACAGCATGTTTCGCCAAATTTTATCAAGTAAATGCCAGTATATATCCCTAATTTGGAAGGTTCATTAAATATGCATATTGGGAATTGGCTGAAAAAATGTCAAATGACTTTCAATAATCTTGTATCATAGTATCTTTAATGTACATAGCAAGTTTTGCCAACTTTGGTCAAGTCAAAACAGATAAATATCGCTAATAAATGCGGGATATCGGACCGCAGGCGGGCGAAGATTGCATTATAAGCGCGCCAACCCAAACTCACTGCATGGACATCACATTTACGAAATCGAAGTCCAAAGTCAACTACGTCATTGTTAGAATAAGAGAGGTTTTCCATCACACGGGAGCATACCACAACAAATTTTGCACAGATGGCGTTGCACTGGCATTGAAAAAGGGTGCATGGGAGCATGGGAACGCGGGCAGTTTCCCTCGCTATGGGTAGGAAATGCATTGAGCAAGACACACTTCCGGGTTCGCAAAAAAAACGAGGATCCCATTTACGGGGCGCTCAAATATAACTATTTGCTGTGATACATAGCAGAGGCGTATATGTTTGTGATGCTGAGAATAACATCAGTAAATAAATGACGGGTTTTAAAAGTTGATGTTTTTTGCGACGAAACAGACTTCTGAAGATAGCTCGCTTGGGGAACACGTCATCCTGGCCGCTGTCCGCTTTGACCCCAGTAATTCACACTGGTTTTGGTCGGCCCAGGTACCCAAGTCACTTCGACCCCGTCACACTTTTGCCTACATGTCCACGGAGACGATTCAACATATTCCAAACAAAGCCAAGACAAAAATTGAAAATATCAATAAAATGGCTTCACAAAGGCTGAAATACACGATACTCGATGAAGTATGAAGTTTATGAAATGAAATCAAAATTGACAACACAAGTGTTTGTCTCGGGTAATACCACTTGAGGTTGAACTATTCTACAGACTGTTTTTCCATACAGTGCAGTATTTGTCAGTGACAAATTAATCTTTGCAATACATTTTTTTGCGATGAGCTGGAAATTTGATTAATATCGAGTTAATGTACATAAATATTCCGTATTTACTGGGACACGTTTATTTTCTCGATCCGCTATCTGCGGACTACGTGCTGAAGTACATTGACTGTTCATGTCAACGATCGTTTCTCCCTCTGCAGAGTTTCTGTATCCCGTTCAACAATGCTGTACCTCGATCACACGATAGTGACGCTATGTAGCTGTGCAGTATTGAATCATAAAATGGCCACCTCGTCTAACAGTAACACGTATTGTCGGGATTATCGTACGGAAAAAAGACTGCAAAAGTAAGACTTATGAATCTTCATCAGAATTGAACACATCATGATTGTACACGAGTATCAACCGTGAATGCACGTTGAGCTCGGCAGTTACACAAGCATGGTACGCTACATGCGTAGCCCTACGAGTATGGCGACAGTGTCCGGCTTTGGCTACGCGGGGGCTACGCCGCCTGCCGGAGGTGGGAGGCGGCGTAGCCAAAGCCGGACACTCTCGCCATACTCGTAGGGCTAGCTACATGCACTGCCGCGATGCCGATCGTATGCATTCCAAGGCCTATCCCGGAATTTGTTTCACAAACAACCTAAAAGGAGAGCAAACATACTTCTATGGACAATGACGAATACGTTTCTTGGCGAAGCAAAATCAAAACAGTGCAGAAGTACATGAAGTAGGTCATGGCCTTGGACTCTGTGCACGAACCTGATTGGACACTTCAATACCTTTGACCCAAAGTAATATTATTCATCAGCACTTCCATGCCATGAGGCTAGGTAGAGAACGTATTAGCCCTGCGTACGATGCTGTGTGTTCCGCTACAGCTAATAATAGCCCCGCTCACCACAGCCCTGCAAAGACCCGTACGTAGAGTTGGTGACTTCAAATCCATTTTTGGACTTGACGTAAAAAGCCAAATTACTGCCGAAATTCAGCGTTCTTGGGCCCAAGTCGTATCCCTGCCTACCTCAGCTACTCGATCGCTTCCAAAAATGCCAGTCTTTTATTCTTTTTCGTAAATAACCGTCGATGTCGGCAACTCTCTCGCTAGCCCTGCGTACGTACGCAGTGTACGCTGTGTGTTAGGAACGCACACAGGGAATGCACAGCGTACACTGCGTACGTACGCAGGGCTAGCGAGAGAGTTGCCGACATCGACGGTTATTTACGAAAAAGAATAAAAGACTGGCATTTTTGGAAGCGATCGAGTAGCTGAGGTAGGCAGGGATATGACTTGGGCCCAAGAACGCTGAATTTCGGCAGTAATTTGGCTTTTTACGTCAAGTCCAAAAATGGATTTGAAGTCACCAACTCTACGTACGGGCCTTTGCAGGGCTGTGGTGAGCGGGGCTATTAGCTGTAGCGGAACACACAGCATCGTACGCAGGGCTAAGAACGTATGTACTCATTTCTGGCGATCGAGCAGCGAGGGAAACAATCAATTACCAAGGATAAAGCTAATTTGCTAAACGATATTTTATCTTGAATAGTGAGTTGAATGAGTAATAAAATATCATATTTTTAATGTTCAATACGAGGTTTTAAACACGGAGGGACCGTGGTTGAAACCAGGCTATCCAGCTGCAGCTGTAGCCACCTGGACATAGTCGGTTTTCCCTGACCCATTTCCCCGGTAGAGGGCGTGGGGAAATATAGGGTCAGGTACCGGGGTAGCCATCTTGAACAGAATTTTGTTCAAGATGGCGGAGGTTAGTCACCTGACATAACATGCTGCAACAAATGTGGCTGCTACCATGAAAACGCCGGTCAAAATTAGACTGGATCAGAATTATGTTCGAACACTGGTATCTAAACCAAAAACATTGGCACACGAGACGGGAAACATAAACTGAAAGGATTAATCCAGAAGTACGGGGAAATAATGGTGATTGAAGGCTGGCTGTGATATCGCAGCAGTACTTGTGGAGTGTATCGAACGTGCTAGGGTCATTGAGGTCATCGCCGACAGTGGCGTGACCCCAATGACCAGAGCACGTTCGATACACGCCACAAGTACTACTGCGATATCACAGCTAATTGAAAGCAAACTTTGAACGATTCATTTCGATGAATGGTGTCCGAATTTCGTGAAAAATGCCAGGCATCATGTCGACCTTCTAAAAGTATCATGAGGTGTGCTAAATCACAGTGGCTAAATCATGGAGGTAAAAAGTCTTTCTTTCTACCTCCACGGCTTTGTGGAACAAACAAGAAGTTTGTGTCAAGTGAGCCTGAAAGTGCGAAACCCAAGAAACATGAGAAAAAGTTACAAGTGTTACTTTCATCCAATCACAGCTTGTTTTATTTTAATCCAATAGCGTCCATGTTTACATTAGCCGGTACCTGACCCTATATTTCCCCACGCCCTCTACCGGGGAAATGGGTCAGGGAACCAGACTAACCTGGACAAGCACATTTCACAGCGCCCTCAAACAGTCGATTGTTTTCACTTGTCATACGCGGCGTAACAGAAAAATTAAAACTTTCATAACTTCATTAATATCCAAGCCACGCCCACCAAAACCTTTTCAGTTCTAGCCATTTGAATTCTGAAGATGTCTACCAAATTTGACTGAAATACGTTCAGCCGTTTTTGAGAAAATGGACCAACAGACAGACAGACACACAGACAGACAGACATCGCTGCGACATATGCCCACGTGTTCACACGTGGGCAAATAATTACACTTCGGATTGGTATGGCGCCCTCTACAGTTGTCAAGAAGAATTTCGTTTGTGCCATGTCAACCGGGTAAGATGGAGATTCATAATTTTGTACAGTGACTGTGTACAGGCAAACGACAGTAAATCATAGTATATTGCATGATAAGGTAAACCGGCCACAAGCAACGTACTTTTAAAGTTCATTTTTCTCAAAAGGTCGTCATTTTACATGTCACAGAGAGGATTAGGTAGATAATGTGCCGGCTATAATATTGGTAATGTATCATATATAATTTACGTCAACAAATGGATATTAGTGATGTACCTCGGGTATATGGTGCACTGCACTTTGCTATCTTTCGCTCGTGAAGTTTTCTCCACAGCGCCCTGGCCCAGACACAGGTAAAACAAAAGGTTTTTCTCGGTGGTCCATGGTTAAATATAAATATTGTACACACACACACACATATATATATATATATATATTTATATATATATATATATAATATATATATATATATATATATATATATATATATATATATATATATATATATATATATATATATATATATATATATATATATATATATATATTTAAATATATATACACACGCACACATTCATACATATATACAGTGACTGTATCCTCAAACTGGATAGTAAATAAGGTACACGGGCAACGTACTATTAAAGTTCATTTTTCTCAAAAGGTCAACATTTTACATGTCACAGAGAGGATTGGGTGGATTATGTACCGGCTTCAATATTGGTAATGTTTTTTTTATAATTTACGTCAACAAATGGATATCAGTGGTGTACCCAGGGCAGTGCGCCGCACTATGATATCGTTCACGCATGAAGTTTTCTCCACAGCGCCCTCTATGGATTGAAGTGGCGCAACTCATATAAGCAAAAGTGCAGTGAATGCGATTTACGCGCTTTAAAACTTCAACATTCCTGTCGTGTCTGTATTGTTTAAATACCGTGTAACGCACATTGTACGTCTCATCAATACCCGTTTATTAAACAGACCAACGCACTCAAATGGCCATCAAAAATTCAGACCGACCTCTATCCCTTTGGGAGCAACCACATTTCCCTCCTCTGCAACACTTTTCTATCGTCTGCTTTTTCTTCAGGGCTGCTATCAGGCGTTGCATAAGTTTACCATTTCCACGGTCGTTATCGCTGGAATGATAGCCAGAAATAGCAGCACTAAACGTACTCGTCTTTCTAGACTTAATATTCTTCTGGCGTGTGTCGCCAGGGAGAAGCAGAAATTGTGGCCGATAGATAGTATACAAAGCTTCTTGTGGGTTTCTGAGATAATGTGCTGGCCCTCAAACTTATTGGGCAGATTGCAAAAGCACTTAGATTTTCATATAAAATAGTTGGTTACCCGAAACAGTCTGAAAGCCTTTAAATTAGAAGAGAAGATTTAAGATAATGATTCGGTTCAGGGCATGGAAAGCTACCTTGGCAGCAAAGACAAGTCTTCAACAGCCGCCTGTTGTCCGAAGCCTATAAATTGTGTGTTTTCGTTCAATTGTACAGCCCGTCCAGTGTGCAACCCTACTATACTGGGCTGCAACTCGTTTGATCGACATATTACTGAAAGACCTGGAGAATTATCTTAATACACAGAGTATCTTCAAATTACATCTCATCATTTTGAAAGAGCAAGAACGCAGCAAGTTTCAGGGATATTTGACGAAATCTGTTGAAATCAACGTTCCGAGGGGCCGGAATATCACTGCTTATGATAGATAGAGTATACACACATGTGCTGCGGTTTTGATCCTCTCCTACCTAATTCTCCTTTTGGCCTGATGTAGACTTTGAAGTTTTGATACAATCACTTTTTTACCTCGAGGTGTTTGCCTCCAACACCGCTTGACCTATCATTTTAGAGTTTTGACACCAATATTCAGTCAAATGTAGACTTTTGACCCCTGGTTTAACGAAAATTCATAGTTCGTTATTTGTACTTCGAATTGTACATAGTACACCTGTACCAAAATCGAGGGTGAGTGCCCCCTCCCTCCCCCCTCAGTTTACCAGTAACGCTCTAAGCTCTGTGAACTTCAAACGACGAGAACTCCGCCCAAAATGATCGGGGCGAGTGTTCCCTCCCCCAGGTAACTCCCAAGTGTTAGGCTAATGTAAACATCGAACGCCAAGACCTATACCCAAACCAGGGGTGGGTGCCCCCTCCCCCGGCTAAAATAACGTTCTAAGTTTTGACTTCTTTAAACTTCAAACGACAAGACATGTAGAGTTTTACAGGGATAAATCTACCAATTAACTGTTTAAGCTTTTCACTTGCAGTAAATATGTTAAATCACACACAAACTTTTAACTTTTCTTCATCAGAAACACAAAACTTTCCTCAATGCAAATGTTTCTTTAAATTTCAAATACTTAGGGATGGACCATTAGACCTTGGGAGGGGGGGTGGTCACAATGAGATTGTGAAAATTTTTTTTTTACTATTGTAAATTTCTGAAATTTTTTTTTTCCAATTGAGATTAGCTGTGCAAATTTTTTTTTTCAGAGTAAATTTTCAGATTTATAATTTTTTTTTCGTTCGTCGCTGTCTGAAGATAAAGAGGGCAAACATGTGGTGCCAAGCACCACAAGCGGCCATGCAAGCGGTCACTGGGAAGAGGTCAGGAGAGGGGTGTCCCCCTCCTGCAGTTGGAGCTTTTGAAAAATAGAGATTAAAATGGTGGCATTTGGTGGCATTTGGGGAGTATTTTGCGGGGGGTGTCAGGAGGGGATGCCCCCTCCTGCCGTTGGAGCTTTTGCAAAATAGAGATAAAAATGGTGTTATTTGGTGGCACTTGGGGAGTATTTTTGCGGGGGGGGGTCAGGAGGGGGGTGTCCCCCTCCTGCTGTTGGAGCTTTTGAAAATAGAGATAAAAATGGTGTTATTTGGTGGCACTTTGGGAGCATTTTTTTCGGATTACACATCTTCCTCTGAAACATGGTCTTCTTGCTCCTCAGTAGCTTCATATAGTTTTGAAAATTGACTATTTTGGTTTCCTGGCTTCCCTTTCTACTGCGTGATGAAATGCCTACATTCACGCCACCAAACATCATGCATATCTCATGATTTACAATTGATTTTGACAAGCTGAGAAGCTAAAATAAGCTAAATAATATAGTGAAATTTGCATATTTGTGTTTTTAGAGCAATTGTTGCCCTTTTTTGATCAAAACATCTATTTCTCTGTAGCAGCATGTCCAAATTGATTGGATGTGTATAGATGTGTTGAAATTTCAATATTTGTCTTTTTGGGCAATTTATGCCATTCATGGTCAAAAAATCTGTATTCTCTGAAAGGGCTTGTCCAATTTCTTTGAAATTTGCTACACAAAAACGATTAACCATGCAGATTTATTCAGTATTTGCTATCGAGAAACTTTCAAAGTTCAACCCTTTTATGTGTTTTTGTGTTGGGATTTGTTGGATAGATGGCATTCTACGTAGTGTATTGTGAATGTTAAAACATGTGTTGCTGTTGTTATTTGAGGCTGTTTTTTGAGAAAAAAGAATTGAAAATGCCTTTTTAAAAGCAAAATAATACATAATGACTTGATATGTGTTTTATCATTATTGACGTGTTTCTACTTGTTCACCCGTTCTTGCATTCATAATTGTAATAAAATGCTGTGAAAAAAATGAAACTGATGTGGCCTGCATCTGTTTACCTTGATCTTAAAAGGCAAATACAACTTTCTGTCTTGACAACCATACCATAGTTTCAATGTTTTACCTAGTGTACCTGCTTGGTTTGTACGCAGGAAACAAGTAGAAAACAGGCTCTATAATTTCATAAATTTCAAGTGATCAGAATACAAAAGTCCTGAAAAGATAAGATAATCACAACTTCCAGTATAAGGGATACAGTCACTCTAAATGTATAAATTAAAATTAAAAATGTGCGGGAGGATGTATTAAAAATACAGAAAGGTGCTTACTGTCGGTAAAATATAAAAAAAATTCGAAATTTTAAAGATTTTTGCAGATTTTTTTTTTTACGCCCTTGTCTTCTTATTTATTTATTTTTTATTTTGCAAACTAGTTTGAAGATTTTTTTTTTCCTAACTTTCTGCTCTGAAAATTTTTTTTTTCTGTTTTTGACCACCCCCCCCTCCCAAGATCTAATGGTCCGTCCCTTATCGGATGGATTCAGGAACAGTTTATATTGTGTTGAAAGCGCCTACTTCATCCATTGTTGAAAACTGATTTTCGCGCTACTCTCCTACTGGAGGTATGCTATTATTTGCTTTTTATTTCTGCGTGACCTTCAACAGACTTGAAAGTGACCATTGATGTAAACGGAAAGAGCTGTTCCCCGTGTATCCGCTCTGTCTGTCGTAGATATTTCTCAGGTGAACGGAGTTGACCAGACGCGAGAGAATGTCTTTGGAAAACCTGGAAGTGCATGATCTGCAAGCAAGAAACGCCGCACTTGGCGATTAGTAATGTTTGAGTCACGAATTCGAGAGAGTAAAACCGATTACGTAGTGTATCTTACGGGTCGCAATGGGGATTTTCAAATACATCCTAGCAAAGTCCTGGCGTTGGTGACGAATTCTCAATCACACGCTCTGTTTGAGACGCAACTAGTGCACGTGTCGGCAACGTTACGGTTGAGCATTCAAATCCTCTCGTCAAGGTTAATACCCGGCCGATTTTCCATGCTATATCTAGGGACAGTACCAGCTTTGTAGTCCCTTTTTACCGGCTGAGAACCTTGTGGTCTCAATGCGATATTAAGTCAGGTCCGTCCATTAGCTGATAGTTCAATGTATTCCCCCTAGCAGGACATTTCTCTTGTTTCCCGAAAAGATGTCGCAGTGAAAGCCTAGGGTTTAACTTGACGTCATCAACATGGCTTGTATCTGCGTAATTGGCCAAATGTCATGGTTACCAGCTGAATTTGAATCCTGACAAATTAATTTCTCGACAATGAAGAACTCGGCATATCGTACTACTCGGTCGAGTTTGAAAGGCCAATACTTTATTTTAACATACCCTAGGGAGGCAGAGAATAAAATAAATTCTTTTTCTGAAACAAAATTAATGAAAATGTCATCAAAAGACACAGCTGTCTTTTGTACCTTCAATTGTACTTTTCAGATGTAGTCGGACAATACATCGACAACACCTGGTCGAATACACATTACCTCGCGTTTACCAATTGTCAACATTGATTCTGATGTGATCACAGCTCTCTTCGTATCCGCCCGGGGCGACCTTCATCCAGACCTCAGATTTCCTCTGTTTCCATCACCGGTGGGCAGAACGGATGAATATTTTATGGGGCTTTCAGTGGAAAGAAGTTGTTTTTTTGTACTCCGACCCCTTTGACAGTGTAGAATCACATGCAAGTGAACGGTGATTTTTAACGCGTGCTCAAAGTATTACCAAAGCGAAAGCAGAATGGTTGGTCTATACGTAGAGATTTGTTCAGGAGTACAACTGAACTCCGAACCAGCGCGGACAGATGAAGGTCAAACGTGACATTTTGCTCTGTTGTTGTTGTTTCCAATTTTTATCTTTTCAATAATTCACGAATTTCAGCGAGCAAATTGGTCACGATGACTGTCCAGTAGAACCAGTCTTCACGGCCAACCTTAGAGCATCTTTCAAGCGTGACGACAAAGAGTGATGACGTTGTTTTTTTGCATCGTGTTTTACAAACAAGGCACTCCTTCATTGTAAAGAACATAAATCTCTCCTAAATCCAACAAAAATAGTTAATGGATAAAATGTAGAAGCAATATTCTATGACCTACTTTCTGAATAAAGCTACCCTATACCGAAGAAAACAATATCAGCTATTACCATGAGATTACACTCCAAAGAACAAGCTCTCAAAGTAAATCCCCAGGAAATGTTCCCTGCGTTCGTCAACTCTCTTCGCATCATGAATAATTTAACTGTTACTCAATCTTTGTCTGTTGTTGGTAGATCGTTGGAGGCCGTTGCTTATAGGCCTAAAAAGTCACCGAGAATGTAAACTTACTGTCTCGCAAGATATTGTTTCATCAAATTTTAGTTGTTGTGATTTTACGAATACACATAAGCACACCTTACATTATTACACTTTTTCGCTGGCGCATTTTCAGTATGTGACCTCGCTTGTTTGATTGTTTGTTGTTTGTTTGTTTGTTTGTTTGTTTGCCAAAGTCCGTGTCATTATCACTATTCATTTTCGAATTGGCATGGCAACGTAAATGCCAGTACTCAATATCAAGGGAAAAACCTCTCGCGTTTGCTTCTGCCAAAATCGTACGATGAGTTTGATATCTTTTCCCGAGAGTACAATTTCCTCTCATCTAGTATTCCTCCTCCGTTTGAGAACAAAGCAGGAGCACCCACTCTGTCACCGTACGCAAGATTTACACAACTTCTCGGCAGGGAGACAAGTACCACACTTGTATTTCCCTTTGCGTCAGATAAATGTTAGTAGCACCCCTTCTTGCAAAGAGACATTTTCTCTACGTCAGCAAAGCGGGGTCAACCACAATGGATTTCTGTTGTTCGATCTGTTATATTACCGTCATTAGAAATTGTCAAACGCTCTCTGTGGTTCTACAATGCCACTACCTAGCTCCGCCATCGCAATGAGATCACTTATTGTGTAATCGCAATTTTACTGGCGACAATGTGAAATCTCTCTCTCTCTCTCTCTCTCTCTCTCTCTCTCTCTCTCTCTCTCTGAGAGCATGAGATCCTTCCCATTGGCAATATTTATTTTTAGGTATAACTGTACATCTATGGAACAAAAAAAAACACACAACCTGCGTCATTAGGCATCATCGAATACAGCAATGCCCATGGAGTCGTCAATTTGTACTGCTGTGCCGCTTGTGGTTAAATTATTCAATTCCCCTGCCTCTTGTTGCCGTGTTTAGCTTTGTCGGCGACGAAGTTGTGCAAAATGTTATTTTGTCATTGAGTTAGCCTTGTTTGGACCGTGATCTATTTGCCCTCACTTTGATACACCATCGACTAAGCTCCAGGAAAACTCTCACTCTCTCTGTGATCGGAAAGATCCAAAATGAATTTCTTGTATCACAGGAGGTCGCGTTCACCTATATACCCAGTCCGGGTTATGTCCATATAGAGGATAGTAGGGAAGAGCCAATGGCGTACCGTATATGTAATGAATTAAGGCAAGAACCAATCACGTACTGTATATGTAATAAGGGTCAAAGGTTACGTTGGTTCACTTTGTTCAGATAGCGATGTGACCGGACAGATCCACCGATCGAGTGAGACTGTTGGCTACCCGGAAGTATCTTAGCTCCAGTCGATTGGCGACGTTCTACCGTGTTAAAAATTGTAAGATTTCTTCAGGAATAGTTTTCTAAGTTTCTTTACCCTTGACCATATTCGACAAAGAGTTATTGGACGTTTTTCGTTCTCTTTTCCAGCTTTTGGTTAACTTCTCGGCGATTGTTCCGGCGCGCGTTTTTCTGAGCAAAGGGTCAATCGTACCGGGAAATGCATGGTGATCGAAAAAAATCGTGCTCCATCGTGCTCGATGACCGACTAAAACAGTTGACCCATCTTTGCAAAGCTTGAAACATTCTCCATACTGCAGATTACAGGTTAAATTGAAATTTGACCAAAAATAGGCGATATTTGGCGACAAATAACTTACAAGGGTCAAATACTGATTTCTAGGAGTCGTACCCGGCCAGGAAATTCATCCAAATAAGTAATTTTCAATGTACTAATCACTTGTATCGGTCACCATCTCGACCGTACTAAACATTGTGAGTAACGTCTACATCTAAAAACTACCCAGTGCTAAAAGTAAAGGGCGAAATCAAGCCGAAAAGTTCCAAACTCGTTGCAATGTACGAGCCCAGGTTTGCATGGTTAATTATTCATGACGTTGGGTGGCGGCAGGTTCGCTGATTGGTCAATCGTAATATCCTCTCTATGGACATAACCCGGACTGATATACCCCGTTTTGTCGTTTAAGTTGTTTGAGGCATAGTAATCCATATATTATTTTACCCGATCGTAAATGTTGTTCAACAGTTGCAAGGCTTCCGTGTGGACGATACGACGATGAAAGTCGGACATTCGTTCAAATAAAGTGTGGCCATTATCAAATCACATTTTCAAATCAGGCTCCTATTAGCATATGTAGCATATGCAAATTTCAGTGTGACGTTTCCATGCATGTGACCACGTCCGACAAATCAGAAGAGTTGCTTGCTGTTGACGCCATGCGGAATACTTCTCCAGCAGATACCTATAGCATTCTTTTGCGCTAATAACTTAAACCACATTGCAGTTTCACTTCTTATCGACTGTTATTTTAGTATTTTTAGGGAAACCCCTTAAAAAAGATTATATTTCTTGCAGACTACCTATGGGATAAAGTTTTATTTTCTAAGCATCCTGTTGGCTTGGATTTATTATCATGTTTCACTCTGGAGCTAAAAGGGAATCTGCTGTTTCACATGTCCCTGAAGTATCTTGCTATCTCTTGACGCCTGTAATAGCAAAGAATCGCTCTATATTCTCAGTCAAAAGAATATAAAATCGTAATTAAACGACCAAAATGTCAGGACGCTAAGAAAGAAAACATCAAAGTCACAGTTGAGCCTTTTAATACTCTGTTAGACTGTAAAAAAGGTAGTTCAACGCAACAATGGACCATAGCAGCACTAATACCCAGTCATTGAGAAAGAGAAGGATAATGGTACACCTTGTAACAACGCTTACAGTTGAGTCAGTATAGTGTCGCAAGAATGGATACGTCCGATTGTCTATACATAGACATATTTGGAAAGAGTGGCAATTATTATAATTATCATCAATTGCAGGAGCAGCAGTAGATAGGGTAGAGTGCGCGTCGGGGACAGACAGTCGAACTCTCAAACTTTTACAATACGCATTTGGTCTACCGTTTGATGGGGATCGTTTTGAAGATCATGGAGTTACTCAAATTTCATCGGCTCACATGTATTTTTATGAAAATTGAAAATTCTATGTTTCTCCATAGAGTTAACACAGAGATGGCGGCCATTTTGAATTTCAGGAGTCGGTAAACATTGCGTGACCTATTTCTCTAGAACCAAATTTTGCACTGTGGTCCGTGACTTTTATGTTTTATTCCGAAAGGCAATGATTTATAGTTTCCTATGAGGAAAGTTTGGGCGAAAGTTTAGGTCTTTAATTTCGAGGTGCGAACGCCATACAGACGAAAACGCCACGCCGTTGTTTAGCTTTTTGAAATTGCACTCGTTATTCGTGTTATATCATTGAAATGATGCGATGATTGTGAAATTAAAATTACAATGCTATCTTTCTTTGAAATCTTGCGCTGCACTGGTTTTGACTTTTGAGACACCCGATAATTTTTTTCACCTTGCTTCCCTGTTGCTCTGTATGAAGGGCCTACAATATAATAGTAATTTACAAGGCTGTATAACTCATTGCTATAAAAGTGCTGAAAACATAGGTGAGTGGGGGGACCATTCGCACAAAATTAATCTAAATGTTTATTTTTACGAGCTTCCCTCCTGGCACAGTAGTTCCAGGAACAGTATTTTGAGTGGTTCTGCACAGGGCAGAGGTCGGGACTGACCTACATTTTCATTGACTTGGCATCTTGACGGCGTATTCATTTCTCTCCATAAGTGATGTACTTCTGTGCCTCCACAACTTTTATTTGAATTATTCAGAGATGGCATTCAAAGTAATCCCATCTGCGGTAATATCCATCATGCCGTTATGGCACTCTGTCAATGTATCGCTTTCTAGTGATCTCGGTCAAAAAATTGATCCTTTTATGAAAAAAGGAAGCGCAAGACTTTATTTTCAGAGTTGATTATAAAAAAAGGCAAAGGGCTTACCGGGATATCATGAGAATTTGACGACGTTTATTTTTCGTGTTTTCTAAAAGAGGAAGAAGTGAACAGCTGTTGCGAAATTAGTTTGGTTTTGTCAGTGTGAAAGGCAACACGGTCGCTCGCTTATCCGAGTCTCTCCTTTACACCCGAAGATGAAATTTCATAGAAACCATTAACCAATGTATGACTCTATAGAGAGTATAAACCACAGTCATCGTGTAACAGCTACGTTTTCATTTGAAGTCAAGTGCATGCGTTTCTTGCGATAAGTTAAATATGTAATGAAATGTGTTCAATCTTGTGAAAGTGTCGCCGCAATACGGTTCATAGTTACCGCGCAATATGCTTCAGAATCCGTGCATTGTAAGGTCCTGTATCATGGCTATCTGATTTTTGCTCTTTTTACACATGAATATTTAAGCCTCAACATACTGAACTAAGATTAAAACGTTCTTCGCCAGTCGCATTTCAAGGGCAAAGTTTCCTGTAACCGGATTGACATTTTGCAACGTGTCAAAGTCTTTCTAAATTTTGCATTCTGTGCTGATCGTTTCTTTGGTTCCCATATCTACTACAGAATATCGGAGGAAACCCAATAGTTGGATTGACGTATTTACTCTATTTTGTTACCGCCGATGCTTTTAGAATGAATACGCCGTCAGCATTTCAACAATAGCAAGTATCTACGTCATTCCATGGCAGCGAAAGCTTAAGATTAACTTTTCACGCTGTAGGCTACAGGGCGGCGCCGCGGCGATGAGTAAATTTCAAGTGAAAACAAAGCGGCCACGTTATCCAAACCATCTGTTCATAAGCTATCCGCCATTTTGTTTGACTCCGCACGACGAGATTCACACCATCTGGCGCGCTTGCTCCCAAGGGTGTTTTTTTTGTGTCATTTCTTGACATCAACAATCTCGCGGCATTGAAATTGGGGAAGTATTGTGAAAGTGTTAAGCGGATGCTGTAAACATCTAAGGTTCCTTCCGATGCAGATAAATCGATGCAAAACATACTGAAAAGAATACCATCGCCCCCAAATGTGCTTTTTGAGCCTACGGTGATTGCCAGGCTACATATTGAACACGAAGAACGTCGAAGGGTACGGAAAACAGAAAATGAACGCCTTTCCAAAGAAAAGAAAACAAATCACACATGATTGTCTTTCAGTCCTATCCTCTCATTAAGATTAAGCAAAAAATAAGTTAACAGATGTTGCAACCTGTCACAAGTGGTTCGACAAGGTCGTTACAGAATAGCAAGGACAGTTTCGAATGAAAAGTGAAATAGTCCGGGGTCACTTGTCGTGATTTTGGCTTCCGTGTGCATTTCGTGAAGACTCTTGTCAACATATATCATTTTGTTCCTTAATACCTGGACAGTCCAAAAAATATTGTTGGCATTTTTTCTTTTCACTTTGTCAAGGTCAAATTCAAGGTCATTCATTACTCAGCAGATTCCATTGATTAAGCATTGTAGTTCATACAAATTGGCTATAATCATTGACCAAACTACTTTATAATACCTTCATTGGTGTAAGGGAACTTAACAGCTCATAAGAGACTTAAAAATCTTTGTTTGAGGCATTATTGGATCTGGTTTTTACCGTTTTATATGGATTTATACACAGTTACAAGGATTTGCTTGTGTTGGAGTTGTACATAGTTTCCCATACACTGTGTTAATGACAAAGATCAGTTTCTAACATGCACTGCGCTTGACAACTACATCATAGACGTTATTTTATCAACTTCCGTGCATTTCAGCGTAATTACTGTAAGCCGTCTGCAGTATTACCAGCTCTGCAAGGTTGTAAAATCCAGACCTCTGTGAAGAATTTAACTAGTGTAGACTAGATTACTGTGCAGCTAGCAGTGTACTCTTTGCTTGTAGTAAGAGTAAGTCATCCCTTTTCCTCGCATTTCTCTCCAAGTCATGTAAAACGATTTGGATGTTTCCTTAGTAACAATAGCAGGGATTAGAGATTTGTTGCTAAACATAGGCTACATGTAGAAGCCATTCATCAAAACTAAGCCTCTGCGCAGCCGCACTGAGAAATGTAGGCTATTACCTGTGTTTTTTGAAATTCAATTGCAGTACAGACAATGTTGTAATAACCAAGACACCCATTGTCAAAACATCGATGCCGAGTACGAAAATGATTCATTAATAATGAGTTGATCCTTTATTTAGACAAAGGGAGTCCGTAGGTTATTAAGGGTTAAAGACGACGAGATAAGTCGCATACGGTGTTAGTAGTTTCTCAGAAACCGTCATCCAAAGGCTCTTTACTAAATATTTTATTGTCACGGAATAGTCAACATTTAGTGCAAATAACTTCGTCAAGATTTTCAGTATGGAAAAACATATCATCCCTCCGAAAAGGGGACGTTCTGAAACAGACTTAAAGTCTGTTCCAGAACGTTCTCTTTATGCCTGATACGTCAGGAAGCAAGTCACGTGGTGAGCTTGTGTCAAACCCCACTGCATATGAGACAGTGCTGGAGTTTGTTCATCAGAGAGGTGAATTTGGTGATAGTGTCTTTCCAAAAATAAGTTCAAGACTCAGTGATGATGATTCTCTTTTCCCTTCGAGATTATGGTGCTAGCTTGCATAGGAAATACTATGCAAATACTTGCCACAGAGGTCTACTCCAGAGAGCAAAATTGCGCTATGAAAAAGCATTAGAGAAAGGTGATAGCTCTGTATTATTAGGTAAAGCAACTTTAAACCTCATCTACCATGGAAAGTGCAGGTTCATCTGAACCTAAAGTTGCTTTCACTAGACCATCAGCTAGTACATACATACGACAAAAGCATGTGTTATTTCTGTCAACAGTATAGGTTTTCTTTGGGTCCTCTCCATTCAATGCTGGGGGGAAACTACATAGAGCAGTAAACCAAGGGAATTCAAACTTTTTAAAAGTCAGACTCAGAGGTGCAATAGATCCAAATGATGCTAGAGCCATTGATATTAAATATCACAAAAGATGTTGGTTGAAAAACGTTGAAAATGTGTTGCGAAATTTAAACACAAAAGCAGACTTACAGCCATTGTGTGAGAGTGCATCTGCAAATGTAGGTAATGACAATACTACCATGCTTGCTGCAGATATCGAATTTTTTTCCTTGTTGGAAAATTCTTTCGCTGAAGGAGCGGTGTTAAACCTTGGAGAAGTACATGACTAATATTTGGCAATACGTAGGGAACATGGAATTGTGTGATCGTATTACTTTTATAGCTAACCTTTCTTCAGATTAGAGTTATGGCATTAAAAGTCATTGACCTCTGACAGGAAATGTTAGGGACCGGTCAGTGTCTTCGGCCTGGGGTGGATTATTTTTTGCCGGTGTCAAAAAGTGGCTGACCTCCCTATTCCAACTTTTGAAAACATGGTGACCCCCTCCTGTGCCAACTTTTGAAAACATGGTGACCCCCCCCCCCTGTGCACGACAAAGGTAAAATAAAAGGTGGTTGTCATGTTAGTTGTAAGATAGGACCTTAAAAGTCAATTCTAAAATTTTAATACAGTATTTTGAATGAGCTGTGAATATATTTCACTCTTTTTATGCATAACCACATCTCCAGAACTGTTATAAGACAAATGTAAATTTTGTGAAATTTTAGTGCATGTTGCTTTCTATAACTGAATAGAGGAAACAGAAAAGTATCAGGAAGTCGTCATGTTATTCATATGAACTGCAGAGTTCATAATGATTAGTACACATTGCAAAACAGACTTTCAATTACAGACACCAAGATATTTCTGACATATATCTCTGATATATTAAAATACTGCGCCCTAAGGGCGCACCGAAAAATATTAAACATCCAGATATCTCTGATATGTGATATATGAAAGTCATGCGGATGAAGGGCGTGCTGAAAAATATGTTTGATATTTTAAAGTAACGCACCCAAAGGGCACGCTGAAAATCTTTAAACATAAAGATATCTCTGATATATATGTCTGATATATTTAAGTTTCGCGCTTGTGCGGGGGGGCCTCTCAAAAATATGTCTTATTATTATTAAAGTTACGCGCCTGAAACGCACTCCGAAAATGCAACTCAATGATGAAATTTATTGCTCGTAAGATGCATTTTAGGCAAGTATGAGCCCATGTCGACCCCTATTTGGCATTTCAAAAACAGGGTGACCCCCTGAATCCACATCTGATTTCCTGAGACTGTTGTATAAGTTTTATGAATCTGAAATTGTATAAAAGATAATCAATGTGATGTTTAAGATATGGAAAATCAATGTGATGTTTAAAATATGGTAAAATTAGAAATTTCATACTGACCTTTAATTGACCTTTGGTAAAGTAGTTCTATATATTCTCAATGCAATAGCCGTTTTTTTTCAACAAACTTAAGTGTTAATGATTGTAAGGAATAATCCATAACAAAATGCATGTTTCCAAAAATAATGTTGTTGCAAATTGGACATAAAAATCTTTTTATAGCTAAGAATAAATGATTTTTGTTAATTTTAAGAAAATGACCTTGAAATGACCTTCACAGTTGTCAGAAAAAATGCCAACAATGTTTTTTGAAAATCTTGGCCATTAAGTAAATCAATGAGCTAGGTTGGCAAAAATCTTCACTCAAAACACACGGAATGACAATTGACCCCGGACTAAAAAGACTGCATTCTTGGAAGATTGTGTAACCTCGGTCCCGACTATTCTATTCAGCTCCTTCACACTGATCGAATGACAGTCGTCATGATATATGAAATATGCCGCCATTTTCTTTGATCTCCACAGGAAGTATACAATATGGCTGAATGCAAATTCATATGGCTTAATGCAAATGGCCGTATTTTAGGCACCTACACTCGTTAATTTTGTTAAAGACCATCATTAGAACGTTAGGTAATTGCAAACTGACAATCGAAAAATGCCATGTACTACATGCTAATGCTAAATACTGTTTCTTTATTGTGAATGAAAAACATATTCTTTTACGTTAACTTTGTATTGAACACTGTAAAATAGAGAAAATGCATGTATAAGCTGTACTTCATACTTTAGGTACATGAAACTAGTCAAAGTGTACACATCACGATTTCGAGTTTGACTCACCGTTACTGGGAACAGTAATGATTATTGTTAACTATACTATCTCAAGTACAGCTTCAAATTCGGGCTTGGCCACCCTGAAAACTGCTTATAACCCAGGCTGAGTTCAATTGCTAGATGTAGGTCAGTAATTAAAGTGTACGTACTAGGCAGACGTACGTGGAGTTTCATAGGATGCTAGAACCTGATAGAGCATAATCTTGTGAAGTTCTTAAACATTGATTCCGTCTTGTACCTATTTTATTAAGCATATTTTCTGCTACTGGTATTCAACATTTAGGTTAAAAACCGCACTGTTCATAAAAGAGGTTAAAAATCCTCCACCCGAGAGCTTGGTTTCAGAAGATTGTACCCTCAAAGTGTTGTATCATCTACCGTCTAAACCCCATTAGGTTCGTAAGAATAGCAACGCGTGCTGGAGAGAGTTATGTTTGGGGGCGAAATCATCGTTACCAAAGTGTACATTTTGCTCTGTTCTCGTGATTTAAGCGAACCTCAACTCATGTTTGAATTCGTCGCCCCAGTCGTTGGTCGTGCACTTCTCTCGATCTCTGACGTAGACCGGATATGGAATTTTAGACCGGTAACTATTGCGGCACGACAGATGGACTGATTATCCAATTGACGTTGTTCTAAAAATCAACTTAGCACCGTTCTTTGGGGCTGAATGCCGTAAAAGCGACACGAAGCAGTAAAGTGATCTTGTAAGTACCATCCCAAAATTTAATCATATCGGAATACGGTCGAACATTGCAAAAGGCGTAAGCCTTTTTTGTACCATTAAACTAGCAAACAAAAGTGCGGAAAAAGCAAGGTTGTGGAATAGGTGAGTACCCTCGTTTAGTTTACGAGACCATCGGAATGGAATTTGCGTTACATCTGATGGATTAGATTTACTTTCGGAAAAACACCTGAAAGGGCCTGTGTTAAATAGTTACAGTCTCAATCCATAGGTGCTGCGTGTTGTTCAATGTCCATAAGTTCTGTAGATTGAGTTGGTTTTGATTCTAAAGAGAATGGCCTGATATTACGATGAAGGTTCTAAAGTCTTGCAACAAAATAGGCGCATTATTGTGAGCAGGACTTTATTTTCGCTCCACGATGCACCTTCACGAGCTGTTGCTGAAATGAGGCAAGTCGTTTACGACCGTCAATCGACCATGTGCATAGGGTTATAAGACTTCATTCTTCCTGTGATATAATGGTTTACAATAACGCTGATGGAATTCATATGTATTTTTTACAATAGTGTAAAAGCTATGGTAACCTTTTCTGTTGCTTTTTGTCGCGTCCAGATCCTAAATTGAACTTGTGTTTGTGTGTGTCACTCAGTCATTTGAATGGTTCAGTTGGCAATGACAGCTATCTGAAAGGAGAAACGACCGACAAGCTTAAGCTGTGGCATCAAAACAGATCTGACGCTTTGTAAATGGCTGGAACTTCGAATAATGTTACGCACAAGTACCCATGATGCACACGTCAGAGTACAGTTTATGCATGAGATAAAGTTGAGGCTACGAACGTACCAAATGGTTATAACAATTATGGGTCCAGCAGCAAAATGAAGCAGCGAGGAACTTGTAAAATAAAAGAGATAATAAATGCAATTACATAACAAACTATGTATCGCAAGTAGCGTTACCAGGTGTTCACTAAGAACAAGAACATGGCTGCCTTGTTCTGTGCATATGCATCTCATATAAATACGACCGTGGCAAAGCTGTGTCAACCTGAGTGGTTTGGCATCGGGGCAGCAACATTTCCTCGGTCGTATTATACTTTAGATTCAGCTACGTGTTTCTAGCATCTCAAAAATCTGTTTTAGCCGTTGTGGTGCAAAGCTATGGTACAATTCAACATTATTTTAGGGGGTATGTTTGTCTTTATTCGCCATTAAAGGCACCCCAGACAAGAACTATTTACTAACCTTAGGATGACGTTGCGAAGTGTTCTTCAGGTTGTGATGAAATGAGTCTCGCAATTTTGTTCAGTGATTTCATTTGATACTGAATTAATTTTTCTGATATATATTATATCATTGTGAGACCAATACCTTGAAAATCTCAACATATGCATTTTGCAGGACCTTCACGTTTTAAGGAAGACTAGAAGTTAAGATAAAAAAAATCAAAGAAGGCTATTCAATAGATATCGTGACTTACAGAGTAATTTTCAATCTGGATTCTAGAAGACTCTGACACCTGTGGTCGATCGCGAAAGAAGAGGGCGCACTTTCACAGCGTAAAGTGATAACATCATCCCATGAGTCTAAGACAGGGTGTTTTTGTATTTTTTAATTCAGACGCTGGAAATGTGGGAGAAATCGTATAATTTATCGTCTAAAGTATTAACACTTGACGAGAGAAGTGTCTCGAAGCTCTTCCCTGGCAATATATCTTAAGAGCGTCTTAAGAACGTCTTAGAGAAGTCAAGCTACCAAGAGACGCGTAACTACTTGCTGATTGGCATATCAGCACATGGTGGAACAGCTCGGGTCAACAGTCTGCTTGTATAGCTCACCACGCGATTAAATCAAATTGTCGTTTTCAGCTGAGGGGACGGTCGTATTAACGTCACATAAAATTTGATAGCGAGCTATTTCAGGTCGCAAATGAGTTTTGCTCCGGGAAACTCTGGACGCTGGTCTCAGATAGGTTGTAAACTTGCTGCGTTGATTGCATCATGCATACTTAAGAGTTAATTTATGCAACATTCGTTGAATAATGATATCTTGTGCCAAGACTGTTCTAGGTGGAATAGACTTCATTAGCGCCACTGATTCTGGGCTACAAAACAGCAAACACTGGCCAAATATTAGTCCACAAGAAGATTCGGAAAGTTCACCTTAAATTTTAATGAAACAACATCATGTCAAATATATTCGTATAGGAACGCTCACTTTGGTGGGGATGTTATAGAATGGTTACAAGCACATATTCTTTGCTTGATGTTTTCAATACCGCGAATGTTCGTGTGTGGTTTGTAAGCGATTAAAATACATAGTTGTGCTTTCAAAAGCAATTGAAGTGTAGCATACTTTACCGCTGCTCTCATAAAGACAAGTATGCTAATAACGCATGTTGATATACTGCATTGGGAAAGGCCGGGTAAGCCTGCACAATCTCTGATGACAAGCTTAATAGATAATGTCCATTGATTATGTTTATTTCTGTCGTGCTGGTGTGCTAAGAAATTTCTTATTATGCAAGGTTTTGATGATACGTGTATGCTGTACGAATCAAAATGCAATGTCGTCGTTTACCGTAAAAGTGCCGTACCCGTACTCTTCCACAGGCTGTATTACAGTTTCTATTTTCCATGTTGTCGTCGCCGTGGTTTTCTGCACCAAGCTGCCATTAAAGGTCCATGGCTGTAACTTTTCTCTTTTTGATTTTAATTTCAACTAGTAGCAACGTACCTTTTTGTTTCACTCCCCAAAGCATGCTTAGGTAACAATATTCAGCTAGTCTACTCAGCTTATTGTGTAGACCGCATTGTTATTGTTGACTAGTGAATCCTGGTCCGGACAAGAATTCAAATGTCAACCGTGCATTTTACACGTATAGACGCTGTGTTGGTGAGCTTAAAAGTAAGAGTTTCAAGAGGCATTGGGGAGTAGGACAAGGACTTGCAATTGACACACAAAACAAAAATAACGAAAAAAATATCATCAAAATTCACAGCTACTGAACCTTTAATCGTTGTTGATGTTACCATTGTGTGGTTTTTAGTACATCTTGCTGATGTGTAGCTTTCGTTTGTTGACACTGTTGTTTGTCATGCCATCAGATGGACAACACAATCTCTGTATAGAGTAGAACAGCAACGTAGTGTAAGGCCTCTAAATGCGTTACTGTAGTGAGGGGTTTGGTAGGAATTCATAGCGGTGTTATATTGCATGAATGTGTTAACCGCTACATACCAGCATGAGCAGTAAAGAGTGTACAACATTTAATTTTATCGATATAGCCTAGGCATTATTAGCAGGCTCTGGAATTATAGCTAGGTGTTCTGAGACTGCGCCGTGGTGTTACGTTTATGTGTGCAGCTTGGCTCTCTTCGGCACTATGTACATGATTTATTACTATAGTAAAAGCTTTACTGCTTTGTTAAGAGATGAGTTGAAATGTAAAAAGCGTCGCGTTTAAAAGCATGACACACCGCTCATATGTCGAGACAAATGCAATGTTCTGAAGCAGTGATCCAAGTCTTTGTTGTTGTATCTCATGCCATATTACACGGCGTTGTATGCGGAATTCATAAAATGTGGAAGACGTAGTAAAGGGAAAGCAACTCCACACATCGTTCATATTTGGGTTGTTTGCGTTTTATGTATGATATCGTGGATAATATAAGTGTATATCCTGTTTGGCTGTTTATTGTAAATTGTTGTTTTAGCCATGGCGTCAAAGCATAGACAGGCAATTTGAAAATCAAAAAGTCGATTATCGACAGACAATAGCGACGACAACAAACAGGGGAATTGCATTCAATTTGGCAGACCACGCCAAGGAATGAATGCGATTAAAATATCCATCATCGAAGCAACAAGATTCCACTTGCTGCTACTGGAATGTATGAAATGTAGCAGGCAACGTCACAGAATGAACGCAATTAAAATCTCAATTACTGCAAGTAATAGAGATGACACAAAATAAGTGAAACTATCATTTGCATTACATAATGCAAAATGTGTCGGCGACACGACGTAGTCACGCGTTGTGCGCGCTTCAGTTCAGGTAGAATGCACCTCGGGGACAGATATTCGGACTCTCAAACTTTTCAAATACTTTTCTGATGTACCACTTGTGGGGGTTCATTTAAAAGTTCTTGATGTAAGAAAAATTTTGACCATCTCAGTTTTTCAAAAATCAAAAATTTATTTCTCTCCATAGAGTTAACACAGGGATGGCGGCCATTTTGAATTTCAAATGTCGGTAAATCTGGGTGATTTGCCTCTCTAATGCCAAATTTTCACGGTGACTCCCGATTTTTATTCTTTATTTTGGAAGAGAGCTGTTGAAAGACTCCTTTAGGAAAATTTGAGCAATGTTTAAGTCTTTCACTTTCGAGACACATACCAACTTAATACACGCATCGAAGCTGAAAGATTAAAACTTTCGGTCACACTTAAACTTTAAACCACTCTCTTTCAAATTCAAGCATAAAAATCAAGACCGCCTTCAGATTTTGGTTATATAGAAACAAATCACATAATATTTACCAAAATATGAAGCTCAAAATGGTTGTTACCAAAATGATAACGCTCAGGGGATTATATTTTTGATTTTTACAAGAGAAAGACGCTAAAACCTCATCACTCCACAAACTTCAAAATTTAAACCAGCAATATATTGTAAAGATTGAAGAGTCCGAATGTATGTCGTCGAGGAGCAATGTAGCTTAAATAGTGACAAAGATAGCCTACAAAATGAATCACTTCCTTTCATTTAAACATTTTTACGTGTACAAGAACAAAATCAAATGGTCGTGCAGGTTTTAATACGATTGAACGAAACGTTCATTGAATAGCGCAGTGACGCCACCTAGCGTAGAGAAAGCGAATGGAATAATAGAGGTTTACATTCTTGGTGGGGAGGAGGAGCAATATATGTTTGTTTGGAATATTTTTTTCAAAATAATATCATTTGCTTCCTCGACTTCTTGTACAATTATAAAAAGAAAAAGATCAGTAGTTGTATCATAGAGTTACAAGATCTTCTGCTCGATAAATTTAATCTACCGTTCGATAAATATTGACAAACGTAACATAAAATATATCCTGAAAAAAACATGGTGTGGTAACATAAGATTTTAATTGTTGGCGTGTGTAGTGTATATAACAAGGGCTCTTTACGGCCGTAAACACAGGAATGACGTTTAACTGTTTTCGCATCCGCAGAATCAAACCTTGCGCCGTTATACCCTAGAAAAACCGTATCGTTCACAGCGCTGTGGCTTGACCTAAACGCACTGGATAGGTGGCAAAATGTAATATTGGCAGAGGACTGGATGACACCATAGATAATAGAGAAAGATGAGACGTTTTTGACCTTGAATGACGACTTTCACACTCCGAACCTTGTGCCAAACTCTATTGGAGAACTTAGAAGCTGCGAGGTACAGCTTCTATCACGTGCAATATACTCTGATTCACTGATACCGATTCCAAACCATTCTGTAGAATTACGTTTTAAGAGCCCTGTCGAGAGTAGGGCGGGGGAGTTTCGGCTCCAGTAAAGTGGTACGACCTCGCCCATCCGTCTCTGAGACGTCCTTCGCATTATAGTCAGCTCCTATCAGGGTCATGCTAATAAATGTGTTGCATATCGGAAGACCCTACGGGTACAGGTGCGTGTCATGAATAATATAATACAACGACAGACAGGAATGAACCATTCAATCTTGAGAGGAGTGACCAGGAAAATGGATTTTGAAGACAATGGAATATTCGGCCTGGAGGCTGCGAAAAATCAGTAGCCGCTGCGGTTGCTCCTTCTTTGCGTATTAAATCGTGTTTGTTTGATCATATTGGTCTCCATTGTGTTCTTTTCGATCATCTGGTCTCCGATTCTATGTACCCCAAACAAACTCCATCGTCAGGACAGAACACGCGCCGAGGGTAACAAATTTTGAACTCCATAAAAAAACTTACATTTCTTTTCTTTTCTGATTTATGGCTCGTGTTACTCGATTTGGAAACATGCAGAGACATCATGGTCTTGTCTTTGTAGTCTGAAATTCCATTATGTTTCTTCTATAGACTTAACACAGAGAATGGCAGCCATTTTGAATTTGATATACCAGGAAATTTAAAGATTCTGTAATTGAAAACTTTGCACGGTGACACCTGTTATCTGTTCCTGATTTGAAAGAAAATTGAATATCTGAGCGAAACGTAAGCGAAAGTTTCAGACTAATGTGTGCTGTGTATTTTCCTTTAAATCTCCCGATATTTTATCGTATGTAGCATTCGCCTGACCAACAGTGTGGCGCATGTTCACTACGTGAGTCTGTCGGATTGAAGGGACAAAGTCGCCCATTTTTCATGAATTTTGTTTGATACGAGATACTGCTTATATTGTTTGACATGTTGAAAGATACTGAATGAATGGGTGACCATGCATATATTCGACCCTGGTTTTAAACACGATACATGAAACCATCGCGAAAATGAATTAATGGTCATGACCATTAATTCATTTTCGCGATGGTTTCATTTAATTTCTCTAAAACCAGGGTCGAACATATGCATGGTCACCCATTCATTCAGTATCTTTCAACATGTCAAACAATATAAGCAGTATCTCGTATCAAACAAAATTCATGAAAAATGGGCGACTTTGTCCCTTTAATAATAGTGCCAAATACAAGTAATGTAAAACATACGCGAGTTAATGAGGTACTATTTGCTTGTTCATCTGGGTTTTTTCCAGTTTTAATTATTTTTTTCGGTGTGAAGAGCCTCCGTATCCGACCCAAACCTGAAAATGTACTGTTAGTCCCTGAATTTAAAAAAAAACGAGTTTAGGTAAACACTTCTCTGTTTTGCCAGTTTTGCGAGGACATTCACTTTATGGCTCAGGTCAAAAGGAAATCCAATGCGTCATTTATTCATCATCTCAATCACGGTCGGACATTCTTTGACCTTCACTACAGGTGATATTCGCAGTAATTGTCGCTGTTGACAATAGCTAGTCAAATATCGCGGTTCCACTTCTCCGCACACAGTGCACGACGGACGTGACGTCATCCCGTTTGTTTCCCCATGTTGTAAAGGAAATTCTAGCACACAAGTGCACCTGCTGCAGCCCATATGGATACACGGTGAAAATATAGTTGCATCTTTGCGTAAACAGGCCTATGTCCTTCAGAGGGAAAGATATGCCAGGAGTTGTCAATTGGGTAACTATAGTCACTCGTGTAACGTAAACCATTGAGCTCTTTTCGGAATATATGAAAATAGGAAAGTTTATCACCCTGAAAAGCATTTTAGACTGAAATAAAATTGAATGTACAATGTGCTGACGTGGTTATGATTTCATTAACCGGATATATAAAATATTGTATTGTAGGCAAAAATATTGAAAACGCTTTTACTTAGGGGTGGACCATTTGATATCCTGGGGGGGGGGCTTGGAAGATTTGGGGGAAAAAAAAGATGCCAGGTGGAGTTGCTCGAAAAAAAAAATCTGGCTTAAAGTGGCTGATGGAAAAACAATTATGGACCATTGCGACTCGGAAAAAAAAATCTTGGCAATTGTTCGATGCACACTGCAGCATCAATAAAAATCAAGCAGTAGCTCTGTAGTTTTATAAAGCATAAACCATTTCAAGCTTGAGGAACAATAACTGAATATGAACAATTGTACAGTATACATGACCTTCTGATTAGAGGAAGTATGTTGAAATTGAAATTGCTCACCAGTGTTTTCCAGAAATGTGTAAATCTGAATGTATGGATTTTGTCAAAATACCACAAGAAGAGAGACAGCCTGCAAACATTTTACTATTATCGTTTGCGTATAGAAAACTCATAACAATGAAAAAATGCGTAGAGACTCAATCCAATGCGTAATATTATCACGCATTGGATCGACTCTCCACACATTTTTTCATTGTTATGAGTTTTCTATATACGCATGTTTTATTCGTAAATGCGAACACTGTTATAGTGAATTATCTTACCAATGTTTTTCTTAACAAATGCGAATGTGTTTTGATTAGAATTGAATGAGTTTGATGGTTGGGGGGAAACTACTATGTGGTAATGAAGAATGGGAAATGGGCAATGAAATGAGCAGACAGCAGGTGATTTAAGATTAAATGTTAAATCTTCACTGCTTATAAATAAAACCATAAGTGTGTCATAAATAATACAAACAAAACAAAATCATGTTTGTTTGTTTGTTGTATGTGAGCCACGTCTAAGACACACAACAAAAGTATAGTTTCAGTCTGTAAATGTCACCTCAGATGCCACCAGAGAAAACCATTTCCACTCCAAAATTTCATTTTTCGCCTTGCGAGAGGGGGGACACCCCCCTCTCGCGCTCTCCCCCCCTCGTTCGCTACGCTCACTCGCCACTCAGTCGCTTCGCTCCCTCGCAGTCAACCCGTCTACTTTCTTAAATTACCCGGCTACTTTCAATGTAAGGACAACACTGACAAGTAAATGCCATAAATGTACATGATTTTACAAATATGTTTTTGTAAAGTGAATCAAAAACGTACATGTATTTACATATCTTTATTTAGTTTCTTGAATATAGTCTGTGTGCGATAGAACAGCATCTTGTTACTGGGTGTGAAAAACCAAGCAAACAACATTGCACCGAAATTTGGTTAAAAAAAAATATATCTAGAAGAAGGAAAGTGAAAAAAAAGTTGCCAGCATATGCCCTGTAGAAAAAAAATAATTCATGGTGAAGCACGTGGGAAAAAAAATAATGGCTCTCCACCAATCTTCCAAGCCCCCCCCCAGGATATCAAATGGTCCACCCCTTAGCTTACTGTGAACAAAACAGCATACACGTAGAGTGAATTTCAAAATAGCTTGGAATCACAACCAACGTGCATGGGTGATAAGAAACACGTTCCCAGCGATAGAAAATTACGCCACCTGTATCCATTGCAAACGTTCTCCTTTGGTAGATTTTGCAACAAACGTTTTTCTAATCACCCAAGCACGATGTAATTCCAAGATATTTTGAAATTCACCATATATTGCCAATGGAATGCAGTGGTCGATGCAGTATCACGGAGTTACACAGAAATGAAACATCAAATAAACGGAATGTACATAGCGTGCACTTTTATGACCTCTGTTTGTTTGTTTGTTTGTTTGTGTGTTTGTTTATTTATTTGCAATCGTCTCAGTCTTCAAAACCTTAATTATAACCTGTTGAAAGAGGTGGCTCTGCTTTGATTCTTGCTGACTGTTAGGCGAAGTAGTGATTTTATTCTTGCGCTTTACTTCAACTGGAATAACTCTTGTCCTACGATATATATAGCCTATTGCTATACGCATATGGATCATCCGGGTATTACTAGGCTTGTGCTTTCGAAGCAATTTGCTTGGGGCCTTGAGATTAAGTAAACAAGTCGTTGACCGCAACTTGAGCAAAGAAAATATCGAAAACGTACTAATACGATAAAAGCGAAGAATCTGAAATGAAAAAGCGGACTTTGACTACGAGACCCCTGACATCGATCCCATATAACGCATATCGGTCATTCGGAATGAACTCTCCAAGTCAGGTAGCTAGCTCCTTGTGATTGGCAGGGTTAACATTAGCGTCAATCAGCCTTAGTCGGCAATCAACGCTGACGGTATCGCGTAGTCGAGGTAACTTATGATAGCTGCGGGGGTTCGTCACTGAAACAAGGCTTGTGTGATTACAAGTAATAGCTACCGTCGCTACGCCGAACAGGATAGAAGGCGGTGAAGCGTTGTACCAAGACTTGCTCCAAGTCTGTAGGCATATTAATTTATCAAAAAGAATAAATTGAAGGACTAAACATTAGCAGACCGTCGCGCTAATGGTAGGCTGTTTTGTACATCGTGGGGTTAACGCCTTGGCCAGCCAGTAACTCGGCCGCCGAGAAAAGCCAGGCGACTGGGTGCCATTCTACGTTGTACCGAACACGAAGAGAAATGCTTCGGACAGGTCTCCTGGTGTACACTGATGATATATCGTTCTTTTTCAACTAGCTCTTCGTGTTTTTTAGAAGTATTCCTTAATAATAAAGAGGCTCTTGGGAGAGAGGGGAGAAAGCAGGTAGGAGGTTAACGCCGTAATTAGCTCTACAAGGATTGTGACGAGCTCCCAGTGACATAGCAAAAAAAATCGATACGATAAGCATTTGTTAAAATGTCTATGTACGGTTTTATGCAGATTTAGATACATTTTTCAAAAAGCCACAAAGCTCAGCTGCGAACATGTCAACTTCAGCTTGGTAAGTTGCAGGTGAATAGTCGAATCTGCCTGCCTTTACGTCATGAGGGCGGAAAATTCATAAAATCGACACGTTGATGAGAACAGGTTGTCATACTATTTTGGGAATTCCACCTTGCGGAAATGATGGTCGAATTACGATCATTTGGTTTGGATTGGAAACTTTGATCCATAGTATTATTGGCAGCGGCTCGTTTCGCTATCCACGACGGGAAGATATTTATTTCCTATTATTTCGCGTAATTTCCGTGGCATGCCCCATATTTTTCCGATGACGAAATGCTATTTTCGACGGTTAGATCGTCTGGACTTCGTGCTTTGCGCATGCGTTCGGAGAATTCCATATGCACGCCGAGGCCACGACACCACTGACTTAGCTTTTTACACTTTCCAGACAAGCTCCCTACAACCGACCGAAGATCCGGCACAAAGTACATCAGGCCAAAGGTCATCACGAGATACAAAAAGTTTGTTACACCCTGGTGATAAGCGGATATAGTTGCTCTGGTGGGAAAACCAGGGAAGCCTCGCTGACGTGCTCGGCTCTAATAGGTCTCGTACGACAGAGACGAATTTCATAAATTTGGGGTTTTGACACCCTGTATCAACAATGAGAAGAGCCGAATTTCAGTAACTTGTAAACTCGAGCCTCCAAATATGTTTAGTAAAAGTATACGCGGTTTCTATTTCTTTTTTTCATTATAGAAACTGTAACCTGAAGATTGTTTATGTTTGTCTATTCTGAAGTGTTTGGTACAAAGGTAACATTTTTAGGGAAAGTGGAAGATGTTCGCAACTGCTCTCTCGCCTCTATTAGAGAGTTTTTACTCTTCCCGCTCCGCACTACGAAACCTCCTCGATTTCCCTCTCTCCATATTGCTCTCTTTACAGGGGCAGCCAACAAAGCTATTCATTGAAAAAGCTATTCCGGGAGCAATTTTTGAGGGCAGGGGAAATTTTAATTTTGCTTGGGCAGGGGACATATTTTCAGCTGGCAGGGCAGCACATTTTAGGGGGGGGGGGTTTTGTCGGGCAGGGCAGATATCTATTGACTGTCCCGAGGACAGGACTTTGCGAAAAACGAGGAGAGAAGGGAAGCTACTTCAAAAACGGGGACAGGGTAAGTTGAGCCATGGTGTTTTCGGTAGAAGGCCAGTGCAGTATGTGTCTGCATGGGAATGTTAATTTTCAGGGAAAATTTTTCACAGGGCAGGGGGGAATCGACAGGTTTTTCATCTCAGGGTAGGGTAGCTTCATGTCTGTAGGGGAAATGGAATGACAACATTTTGAGGGGATTTTTTGCAGGGCAGAGGAAATCGGCAAGTTTTTTGCCACAGGGCAGGGGAGCCTCAAAAATTGACAGTGGGGAGGGGAAAAGGCAAAAATAAGTTGGGAGTGGGTAAAAATAAATTTTGAGTGCTGGAGAGTAAGTCGAAAAATCTTCAGCGGGAGGGCAAATTATGAACAGCTAATTAATTACCCTCATGACTTAAAATTAGTCAGTTCACATTGCTTGTCATGCACAATATATCTTGTCATAGTAAAGACCCCTTTAATTTGCATTGTTCGTTGGCTGCACCTGTCTTTAGAAAACAACAGGTCCCCATTGCGTTGTCCCCTGTTTTTGCCCTCCACGTCAGCAAGCCACGGCACAATTGAGGTATGTGAACCTCGTAATTGAAATGACTTCAAAACTTTTTCTCAAACTTTTTCAAAGAAAACTTTAAATGCGTGCATTCTCTTTCAAAATTAAATACAAAAATAAGAGTTCACGTGCAAATATTTTGTACTGTGGAAACAAACTGTCTTAAATATACTGATATTTAAATTCAAAATGGTCGACATCCCCTTATTAAATTTATAAGAAAAAGTTAAATTTTCGATTTGCTCAAAAATTAGACGGTGATAACTTATTTACTCCAAGAGATTCAAAATGAGCAAACGGTAGGTTAAAAAAGTAGTGTAACAATTTGAGAGCCCGAATATGTTTCTCCGAATCGCAATTTTATTTGCATGAGAACAGGACTCTCGCCCAGCTAGAAAGTTTTTTCGCAAGTTGCCCGTTGAGCAATATTATTTAATTTACCAGCCTACTAAAAGGAAAAAACTTGCCAATCCGCTCATTTCAAACCCATGGACACGAGAAAACACACACATCTGCCCGTCGTGCTTTCGTTTACAAACACTGTAGTTTCACGAACAGGTTTGTTAGCTTGTGTGAGGAACTGACGAGAACATGGCGTTAGGGAAGGACTATACGACAGATTACAGGAAGTGTCGGTGTTCGGGTATTTCCATCCACTCATTGAGCGAAATATCGCTATCAGAATAAAAGATATAGGCTAGACATTAAAGCCAAAAGGAAAGCACTTGATAACGGTTACATATTAATTTTGTGTTTGATAGATTATTTTTTCAGTCACATATATATATATATATATATATATATATATATATATATTTATATATATAATGATTGTGTCTTCTCAGCGGAATACATATATTAGGTTTCGTCATACCATTTTAGGTGATTGGTTGTTGCCGAGGAAATTTGATAAATAACATCCGTTTTCGTGGTAAAACATCTCCTCATTGCATCAGTTTCTCATTTTGAATCATCTAAAGCTGTTTTTTTAAATAACCCAGGCTTTTACAATCTGATTCTGATGGGCTTGTTCAGGTAATTAGGTTTGCAAAATAGACCGGTGTCCTTTGTCATTCTGTTTTAACGACAGACAATCAATAGCAGCTTGGTTAGAAATATTGTAAACATGTCCATCAATATTTGCTTGAGTGGCATGAATTATTAAATTTGTTCATTACATCAAAACCAAACTACTCAACAAGTCCAGTCATCGAACGAAGCGAGCATATTAGTTGTCTGTTCCATTGGACAGACCGACACACATTTTGATTAATCTTATTCAAGGTGGCCGACTTCATGTATGTAGTTGGTGATCATGGCGTAGGTTTACGTGGAAGGGGGGCTATATACTGTCACGCGGCCCACTATTGTAAAGCCACAGAAGCGATAACGAGGAAAATTTAGCTAGACAAGGATAGAATTTTGACCAAAAAAAGTCACAATGGAATGACAGAATGATCAGCGGTTCGTGCTAAAGAAAATAGACGGTAATGAACATCTCGCTTGTCGCGTATAATTTTTGAAAAAGAAAATGATACCAGCATATAGCTCACCAAGCCAAGTCCGAAACAAGTGTACCTTGACGATCGTCTTAAAACTGTCCAATCTATAATGTCGCAGTTTTCAAAACGAGGCAAGTAGACGTTCGGTTTTTCAGAAGGCCGGTCAAGGCAACGTACATTGCTTTGAAATTGGAAAGCCGTCTTTAGAATAACGGCTTGGATAAAAGGTGAGACACAGAGCAAGGTCGGTCAAATTGACTGGACTTAATCTTCTAAAAACTACTTATCAAATTAGACCATTTTTAGAGGCAGGGTAATCTGTAATGGCGTCGATGATTGCCCAAGAACATAAAAATACTGCGTGCACGAGAATTCGCGTCACGTGTGTCATTACAAGCAATAATTCAAATGAATAACCATGGATAAAAAAATGATGGATGACGGGGGAGGGGGACGTTAGACGGTTTTAATTTCAATGAAAGCAAATGCTATTTTAAGAACAGAGAGAAAATATGTGGCGTGACAGCAACAACGGACGAGAGTTTGTTGTCAATTCGTCTCTTGAAAAATACGACTCTGTGCAATGCTCGATATTGACGCAGGCATTGCAGCGGCACACGACATCGATTAGCGGCTATTGTTGACAAGTTAATCATGTACATCCATCTCTGCAACTTACGGTCGTCTAAGTGGTGATTTCACTACATTTGGTTTTCCAGATCGATAGATAGATATCATTTGATGGCTCTGTTTTACACGTTAGGGACAGGGTGTTCATCTAGGAAACGAGCCAACTACGTATAAATCAAGAGCTCCCCGCTGGACAAGCGCAAAGGCAGGACGACAAATTTCTCTGATTAGCTCGTTCTGCTCCGCCTCTTCAAGTAATGATAGAGGTATAAGGGAGCGTTCAGTTACTATGGTCGGGGTGGGCCGGCAAAATTCAGGAGGTCATCTTATACTGGAGAACTGTATAGGGGGGTTCTTATTTTCCAAACGGCACATGGGGGGGGGGGGTCAAACTTGACTTTCATAAGTATCTACTCTGTCAAAAAGTCGTGTAAGCGTACACAAATATATTCTAGGAAATGCTACTTGTAAGAAGGTGGTTCCTCCGCATGTTTTCATTCTCTGACGTCATTTCACTGAAATATACATGTACCGGTATACATGTATGTGTTATCTGTCTTATAAACATCCTCAATTGTCAAGTCTTTAAAAGCTTGGCTTGGCGTAAAGTGTGCTCGCAGAGTGAAAATGAACAATTCTGTGCAGCCTATGGCTGAGGTAAGGCAATGTGTAGGGGCAAGACACCAATAGCATTGCTATATATCAGCACTAAGTGAACCTCATACAAAAGCAAGGTCTTTGTTGAACGAACAGTGCTGTCTGACAATTGATATAGATGTATTTGACACAAATGTGATGCCTAGAAGTGCATATGTGTGCAAGAATATGGAGAAAGCTGTGACCATTTTCTCATAAATCCATGACTGTGATTTTATGTGTTTGAGTATTGATATGGGATAGGTCGACAGGTTAGAGGTGAATATATGTACAAGAAATTTGATTTTGGAACTTCACTTAAAAGTGCCAATTCACTTTACAAAAGAGTCTATGGGGCAAACTATGAACACTTTGTTTCCCATACAAAACTAGCTAGCACATACATGTGCTTGACAAGAGTTTGGTGAAAAAGAAGTGCGTATTTGTATAACGAATTTGGTTTTGGAATTTTACCCGAAAGTATCCGGGGATTTATTATCACTGTATCTCAAGTCTATGAAGTCTATGAAATATGGTGTGTGGAGCATAATATGAACAATTTGTTTACCCATACAAAACTAGCAATATCTGTGCATATATACTCTTTTCCGCAGAAACTTGAAATCGCTTAACATAGCGTATTGTCATATCATTGTCTAACTCACTTAAATACCAGTACACATGATGCACACAGCTGCGCGAGCCGTGTCATCACAAAATACCAAAAACATAGCATAGGATAACATAGTATCGCATAACAACCACGTTGTGTCACTCAATACACATACTTATAACCACGAGTTGCTTTTAACAGCATTCTCTTTCACATGTATATGGTGTTGGTGTTGTGTGGGGTTTTATACAGAACAAAAGTGGCATTGAATTAATACATGAAGTATGTCGAAAGTGTCCATTGCAGTGAAACACGTACAGTCATCATGGTGAGGTTGGGTATATGTTCTTCCGTGTTTGAACACATACGCATGCGCACGGTTTCCCCACCATCTTCATCGCATATACATATTGTTGACTTTCGTAAATGGACGTATTCTTGGGGGTTTAGGGTTTCAGATTAGCAAACCATTCCTTGTCCGTCACAAAACACACCATGGCATACTTTACCATACCCTTCTCCACGTTGCTTTACCTTTTGTGCTGCCATGCACAGTAACACGCCAATCACCCAAAAATTATTCGCATATTTTCCCAATACATACATCTCCCGCCATAAAGGTGAATTGCTGTGCATATAACGATTATATTGTATAGAAAAACTTTCTGACCGGTATTGTTATTTTTGACTCGTCGATTTTTCCAACCTTACAACTGTGAAGTCTTCAAAGCGCGTACGGCAATATTCGAGTTCCATGATAAATTAAGAGCAAGGCTCTTGTGTACGGCCTTACCCAGCAGGCTGTGCGGTAACATCGCGTTGTCGAGATGCAGCTATGGTCGAGATGTTCACCTCGATGGAAGAGATTAGCGTCTAGCTGGTTGAGTCCAGCCAGTTGGATCCACTTGGGTCCAGAAAAGAGAGAGAACGATATATACCAGAAAAAATTACAAGTCATTGGGGAAAGTTTTCTGTTACAGTCATAAAATCACGCTGGCCATTTGGCTCGAATCGAATGTAGGATGGTTATGCAATTATGTTGTTGCTGCTCTTAAGGGATGAGAGATATCTGCACATGCGCACCTTACGACAGGGTCACTTTAAAACAAGCTTCAGTCTTATACCTTTTCATTTCTGTCAATTTTAGACGGCCCGCTGTTGGTGGGGTTTGGGGGACTGCGGAGGGACGATTTACTTCTCAGGATCAATAATAAATTCTGATCGTAAAATAAATGCGATCTAGCATTGTGAGTTGACCTTGTGCAAAAATCACTTGACAATCGGAGGAGAATGGCGGAAGCTGCTGGAAGGAACGGGAAACACTAGCTACTTGGCCTCGATGTTAATCATCCGTCACAAATGGACTCCGACGTCAATGAGGCAATGGTTTTGTAATGGGGCAACCTGATTTCATCCTCTTACAGACAGCATCGATTTGGTACAGTAAATCCAATCACAGGGGGATTTCTTGTTATGCCGGGACTAAGTGGTTGAAAACATCACCTTCTTTTCACATAAAATCCAATTGATCGACCCCTCGCGAAACAACACACCGTAAAGGCGCTTGAGCGGTTGGACAAATTCAATCCGACGAAAGAAAACCTTGCTGGGTTTTGTTCGTTGAGAGGGTGTGATCTAGCCTCTATTATGTTCAAAATCCAATTGTGACACAACCTGAAAGGCTCATTCACTAGTCTCCTTGTACAGAAGTCAAAGGAAATACACGAGAGGTTTCTACACATTGAATCACGGGAAGAGATTGGGAGGAAGGACGACTTGTCCATTCTCAAACAGGGGTCCCGGGTAATGCGCGTGTAGTGCGGTTCATTCATTTTCTGCACTAATAAACTAATTATGATTTTCGAGGTAGATCGATAACTTTATATTTGGAAATGCAACAATCTGATATCATTAATTGCAAAACCCCAGTAGCCCTCGTAAATACCAGCGTGTTTCAATACCAATGACGACTAAAATGAAAAGTTTGGAAATTTTTTTTTTCATTTCTCATATTTAAAACAAATAAAATTTTCTGGAATAACTATTGTGTGACCCAGATTTTCCCATTATTGCCCACAAATTCAGGTTGTTGAATAATCTAGGGTGATAGTAAGGTACAGCGACAGGATATGTTAAGTTATTACCAGCGACACTTTAAATTTACTTCCGTTTTCCTGACAAATCTGTCTTGAAATACAGCGGTCAGGAAGGTTAATCCTTAATTATGCCTTGTTTTCGCTTCCGAAGCCCTTTTCTTCATTCTTGATCTATGGATGTGAATACCAGGATGACGATTCAAATCATTCGCTGTAGCTATATTTACAATGCTTTTCTTCCAGATTAAAAGCGGGACGGAAGTCGCCACCGATAGATAGTTTAGATTTTGTGGCACGTGTCAGAAAGTCTTGAGAAAAAAAACCGTGTGATAACTACCGTGGCCGATATCTACATCAGTATTCCGCGATCCTTCACTTGCCAAACTTAAATGTACACCTGCCTTCCGCGATCCGACTAAGAATTCCAAGGAATGCCAAGCATTTATCACTTATTATCTGATTCGCGTGTAATATCTCCGTAAGTCAACAAATTATATTACATGTTTAGTAGTCAACTGATGCGATCCAGATTGATCCAAAGATATCACGTGACAAGACGCAAACGTCATGTCACGTGGTAGTCGGCAATTCCGGGACTGACGAACGAGAGCAACTCACTACAATCTATAATCCACCGTACTCGCCCCGGTATAACATCCAAACTTAGCAACACGACACTGGTAAGATTCTGTCGGGCTTTTATGATCATTCAACCCAATGTTTCTACTACACGCCACGCCCTCAGTTTGAGATATATTTATATGCACGCTTATTTAGCATCACTCTCGAACTTTCTGAATGACTTTCAAAAATCTGTTTATGTCAACAACTGATGTCAAGCGGAAATCGTGGACGACAAAACTTACACTGATGAGAGATTTGATTGACTAGGTTTTTGCAATCATTGTTTTGAACCACCAGCTTTATGAATCAGTAATCTTTTGGAAGCGTCAATACAGCAAAAGACATTTATACAACAATAAGGACTGAAGAGGACGGGCTACTCGTCCGCCTTCGGTTTCTGATAAACTTGCATATCATGTACAGTCCGGCTGAATAAAAACCCATGTAGCATGGCTGAATTACTATAAAACAGGATAGGTTGGCTGGGGGGGATTTGTCGGCGACAAAATTCGAAAAACACCAGCTTACAATGGCAAATTCACAGGTTACTTTGGTAAGAAGTGTCGAAATGCTAGGATTCAGAGGGTATTTAAAAAAGTAGGCCGGTTTGCCGGAAAGTCGAGTCTTTTATCTTCGGATTTCATTATGACGATGCTCGAATTGTTCCATCACATTAACGGCGTGCGAGAAAGGCTCGGAAACAAAATGTACTCGTCAAATAAAAAAAGACAGGAAAAAATACCAAATGTTATGGATGTTGTCATTGATTTGGCTGCTTTGCAAAACCACATGCAGTCTGAAATATATTGGTTGTCAACGCGCCAAGTGCGGTGACTGCAGTCTATTTCTTTTTCTGATGCAAATATCAACTATTTCAACCTCGATAAGTTATGGTTTCATATCGTGCCGTGCAAGTCATAAATTTATGAAGGCAAGCATGAATATATTACTCTGAGAGCAATATTTAGGATATATCAGTAATTCCATGGAGCTTAATATTTCTCGATGATTATTTTCAAAACGGCAACAAAATGCAAAAACAAGTATATTTTCGGATGAGATGAGAGTGGTATGAAATATTAGATTTTCTGCTACATGGAAATACAGGTCAATGAATAATACGTGGCCATGGAATCGAAAAAAAATAAAAATTCGAAACAATGAGATGCGAGCTAATAATTTCCGACAACAGGGATCAAATTTATGCAATCTTAGGCGTAAACACTTCACTTCTACGAATTCGTCATAATGACTTGTACTCTTCACGAGTAGTGAAAAGCTGTCGCGTGGGTGTTTGTGTTGCAGCTTGAAAACAAGCTTGAAGTTAGATCCACCGTTCGGCGAGTTTTTCTCTCGGACACTATAGCAGTTCCTTCAACCTATCACGTTGGGCGTATCATGACGGGCCGGGTCTGCCGCTGAACAAAGCATTGTACACGCACACATGCATGGCATGAGGAAAGCGTGATCCGTACAAAGTACGTATAACTCCATTCCGATGTATTTTGAAGAAAATGGCACACGTCTATGAGAGATTTTGCTAGGGTTGGGGTTGGGTACGAGACAGAGACGATTTCTCCACGCCTGGAGAACAAGTGCAACGGAGCATCATCAATTGTTACTAATGTTAGGAAATACTTAGAGTCAAACATTAAAAGGGCAAATCAACACTGCTTGCCACGCTAGATGATCGATGAAGCTGATAGATCTTTGTTTTTTATTTTGTCATTACATTCCAATGATCTGCACAATCTCTACCATGTAACCATCATTCATGTTGTCATTTTTGTACCATGGCTACAGTGCATCTTCACAATACAGTTTTCAGACGAAACTAGGATGATAACCTGTCAAAGGACTGACAACGGAAAATTGTTACTATTCTTTTATTAACTGTTGACAGCTGAAAAACGGTCGGATTGAACAGGATTGTAATAAACTATTTTAAACGACCGAATTTCATGAAAACCATATTCATGGGTGAATTATCTTAAAATGGACGCATGCTCAGTCGCAAACGCCGCAGCGCAGTCGCGTAGCTCCGTGATTTGCGGAGTCTCTGCACTACACTTGGTCACCGTATTGACTCTGTGTAAAAACGCTCCATGGAGGTAAAAAACCGAGATTTTTTTGAAACAGTTAAGAAAATATCCTGCAAGAGTTAAGTTTCTGTGAGTTTTGTGAATGGGTAATTACCAGTTTACCTTTCAACATTGGGTGGACGCACAAAAATAGAAAGATAAAGAATTTAGTTACTTTAGCCTGAGTGTCAAATGTACAGATAGTCTTGCCTATATTGCGTCAACCATTTCAAAATGTTCGTGTTGTTTTCAACCGAATCACATCAACAGCATTCGAACGGACTTGAATACATGGCATCGATAGATTATTATGATGGCGCATTATAATTAAAGGCGTGCATGTTACATCGTGGGACCGATTTGTTTGGCTGCATGCATTATTTGTGATGAAACAATTTCGCACTTTACTCACCACAGGGACCTGAGTAAGCTTCCCCCCAAAAAACAAAAAAAATTCCAATAAGCAGTTTGACATAATCATGTTTCAGGCAGGTCATATTAAATGTTATGAAAAGGGATTTTTGTCTCATGGACATTGCTCTGCCATTTGTTTGTAACCACAAATTTGTACAATTAGGTATCATTTTTTAAAATTCGATTTCAAGTCCTAGGGCTTTGGGAATTAGATCAATTAGATAATGTGTCCTTAGATATTTCTGTGCTACATAATGTCTCCATAGGGACGGTGCATGGTATGACTGCGACAATGGGTCTCTGTCGCTACTGTATTCTGCTTTGTGTATTTGCCAGCCAACTCTATATTCTATGCGACTGTTTGGTTCTACCTTTACCGCTTCGTTTGAATGATTGCAGTCACTGTGAATTATTTCAAGTTCCGGACAACCTTTTAATGGATGTTTTCCCATGTCATACTTTTAATTTCCACAGTAACAAAATACTGAAAATTAATGTAAAATGTCGCATCTTTCGTCATCTCTAATGACGTTATTAATGTAACTTTGACATATGTCTACCTTGTCCCGACATTTTCCTTGTGTTTCATAGATTTATTGTCTTCAGATTGTGAATCCTTCAAGCAGCTGTCTGTGGTTCTGCTGGCAAGGATGTAATGTACATACGAACAAACAAACAAACAAAGAAACATACATACATACATACATACATACATACATACATACATACATACATACATACATACATACATACATACATACATACATACATACATACATACATACATACATACATACATACATACATACATACATACATACATACATACATACATACATACATACATACATACATACATACATACATACATACATACATACATACATACATACATTACCATGATAAATTACAAATACTGAATATCGGGCACTTAAGATGTGAAACGTCCCCCTCATTCATGAAACCCTTCACTTTTTGAAGTTCTTGTGGTGAGACGATTTGATAACAAAAAACAAAAAACATTTCTCACAACAGAATTCTGCAGACCACTCACGTCGTTATTTACTGTGACGTGAAAGAAACAAAAGAATCATTTCAAGTCATTGCTCTTCTATAGTTATTGAGATCTATGACGTAGATTTCATGAGCATTTCCTGCGAATTTCAGACCAAGCCATATCATAACAACGTACATCTTGACCACCCACAAGTTGTTGTTCTTGTTGTTGTTCTTGCTGCTGTGCGTCATCGTCATTCAAACAGGAAAGTAATTACTTGAGCGGGCTTCGTTATATTTCGTAAATAAGTTGTGACCCCCAGGTCAACGAAAGTCGTCCACCAGGCTATATTCGCCATGTACTAGGCGGCATTTGTCATGTACTAGGCGACATTTGTCATGTTCTTGGCGACATTTGTCTGACGTCACACCATACTTGAGGAAAACGATCATCACGTGACTGTTAGCTAGCTGGAGTCTGTATTAAAAACGTTGCTTCTGATTAAACAATCTGCGAAAGCGTCATCGATTAGGACAACGTGATCATATTCGACCGAGAACGTGACGTGTGCAGTCGATGGCATCCACGCCAGAGGAAGTAATTAGTATTCGTTGTATGTGAAATGTTCCAGGTTATCACACTCGCCTAAATTGATCACAAGAAATCAACATGCTATTATCGAACTGAAATCAACATCATCAAAATAATGTTTACACTGCCTTCAATAAAATTTATGTTTTTGTGGCGCCAGTATTAATCCACGTTCAATTGGATTATTTGACATTGCTTTGCCTTGACGTCATCCTATGCCCGATTTTGGCCTTAACTTTCGATGATTTGTTCCCCATTTTTGTTTTGCAAGTCAAATGCAAGTCCTTGTTCTACTCCCCAAGGCATATTAAATATTTAGCGAACCAACACAAGCGTCTATATATATATATATATATATATATATATATATATATATATATATATATATATATATATATAATATATATATACATATATATATATATATGCACACGAGGGGAATGCACTTTTATTGCTCACAGTTGACTTTACAATTCACTTGTCAACAATAACAATGCAGTCTACACATGTACAGGCTTGGTTGATAAGCTAAATACTGTGTACCTCATTTTGGAGTAGAGCAAGAAAAGATCGTCGAAATTAAAAACAAAAATAGGGACAACCGCACAATTTACAGCTACCAACCCTTCTAAACTCGGACTTATGAGTAGACGGGTAAGGCGATGGTTTTATCGTAAGGGGTGTTTTCTTGACATTGTTGAGCATAAAATTCAGGTTTTCTCAATTTTCGATTAAACTCGAAGAACGTTCAAAATGTTTAGACTGGCATGAAAGGGGCGCAATGATCTGCCATGCAAAGAACTGACGCCCATAACGAAGCCATGACATATCTACGCATGCGCTGCAATGTGAGACCAGAGAATGACGTTAACACACCTTGATCGATGTTCGTGGCAAATGTTGGATTACGGGATAAAATGCGCATTATAGTACGATACTAAAATCGTAGTCGTTCAAGTACATCTATATACAACGTTTAAAATCGTGCTAGAAGGGTATTAGAATATCATTCGACGACTGTCTCATCAGTTTCTTAATTGCACCTCTTCTATATCGACCCTTACTGCTTGGAACACGTCCAAATGCAAGGGATATCGTCACACAGCGTGCGGTCAAATTGTCATATTCGATACAAAATTGAAAAACACATGTCGTGCTGCGCTGTCAGTGTGACAGGGAGATTGACACTGGCATGAGTTGACCGACAATGACAACTGACATCGCATAAATATGGCACTGAGATCGCATAATTATGGCGCCGAATACCCTTCAGATGAAATAATTATTGCCAGTTCTACCAACTGGCCAGAGCGATCTTGTTTACGATCAGAATTATTTGGTTTGGTTCTGTGCTGAAAACAATCAAATTTTCATCCAAGTCATTATACCAGTACATGAATGTTTACCTAGACGTCGCCGCTGCAGGTTCGGTATATTTCGTATATCATCACACCAGAGCGCAATTAAGCCATTCAATCCATACTTTCGCTTCTTTCGATATTTACGCACAGCGGCTTTCAGGACTTAATGAAAAGATAGAAGGGTGACTTTTCTCGGAGCCTTACCACCGTTTCACAGATCTCTTATTCTGAAACAAAATATCCCCATAGACGATTAATTATTAATCACCATACACGTTACATTCGCAAAGAATTTTCGCTTAGTGTTTGTCTCCCACAAGCATGTACGCTTCTCTCTCTTTCCAGTCGGTTTGAGGAAGAAGCGAATGTCGTAAATAATAACCCCTCTATATCTTCCTCCCTCTGTCTGTCTGTCTGTCTGTGTCTGTCTGTCTGTCTGTCTGTCTGTCTGTCTGTCTGTCTGTCTGTCTCTCTGTCTGTCTGTCTGTCTGTCTGTCTGTCTGTCTGTCTGTCTGTCTCTCTCTCTCTCTCTCTCTCTCTCTCTCTCTCTCTCTCTCTCTCTCTCTCTCTCTCTCTCTCTCTCTCTCTCTCTCTCTCTCTCTCTCTCTCTCTCTCTCTCTCTCATACGACACCAATTAAGTTTGTCCGTACGGTGCCAATGATCTATACACAGCAAAACGGTAGTTATACAGGTGCCGCCAACTGTGAATTTCATCAATTTCGCAAAATCATCAGAAAACATGTTTTGAAGGCTGATATACCGATTTTTCTTATTTTTGACCCTGACCTAAAATTTGGAGGGGAAAGTGAGATCTGTTCGTAACTGCCCTCCCACTGGCATACGCTGAAATATGTCCTCCCACTGAATTTTATGCCCACTGCCCTCCGGTATCTACAGTCTGCCCGCTCCCCACTCCCCACAACAATTAAGGCTCCCCGCTGCCCTCTCCCCACTACTGAAATTTCCCACTGCCAACTAGATGCCCACTAGGCACCCCAGAACATTGCAAAACCGTGCGAACAGTTAGCAGTATACTTGGAACATTGCTCCCCTCTGAGTTAGGCGCTTAATTTCTCCTCAAGCTCTATCAAGCACGTCGCTTTCCCCTCCCTCTACGTATTTTTCGGTGCCCACTGTCAAAAGTTTTCTCCCCGCCCATTGAAAGTATTGAAATTTCTTCCCCGCCCACAGTAAATATCGATATTTTCTCCCCGCCCACTGATTAGTTTTGAAATTTGCCCGCCCGCTGAAAAACTTCGCACGAACACCTTTTTGCACGAACAGCTTAGTTGGCGGCACCTGGTTATAGCTACACTAGTTAGCAATGACGTCAGCGCCGGGTCGAACGTTGCTAATATCAGTTGATAATCACCTCATTCCGCACAGCGTATATTTGATCAGCGCGTTTCTCTTAACCATAAGCCGAAGGCAGAAAACGGGACACCGGGGATTCTTAAGGGTGTCTTATCTGGTAACGCTCCCGGAGGTGACCATATCTTGCGTAGAAACAAGCTGTGAGAAAACCAGAGGAAGAGAATCTCATAAGCGACGTCCTGAATATTTCATGGTAAACCGGTTATTCGAATGTGGTTTTATCAGATAGATAGATTGTTGTACCTTATGTTGTGACGTATCGCAACGATTCCGTATATATACAGTATATTCTGGCCTTCGCTAAAATCATACGATTTTTGGAATCCCTCCCAAGGCGGGATACGTGCAAGCGTTGCCAGATTTCAACACTTACAGGTGTTGTTTCTTTGTCTTGGCAACCTTTCTCCCCGGGTCTGATCTCTCTCAGAGGTTTCCCCACGGACAAATCAAAGCACCCGTGTGACTCTGAACCAAGTCATCTACCGTCGTTCCGTGGTTGGTGAACCCTGTAAAAAAGAATCAATCTGAAGCGATGGCGAATTGCCATGGCAACTCCAGTGTGTGATATCGAACGATGATATGTCTCAACTGTCCCGGTGATAACGTATACGTCGAGAGATATTGAGTTCATCTTAATGATGATACTAAACCCCTTTAAGGTTCCACGAAGCACTATACGTTACTCCCAGAGGATGGAATTTCAATGAATCAATGTAATAACTGGAAATGCCAAAATGCCATCCAGGTCCCTAATGCTGTTCAAAGCAAATTATTTGTTAATGATTGATGCAGATTTCACAGCGGAGAGATCCCGTCTCCGACTAAACGATTTTATCGATTCTTTGGTGCCAGGATCCGATGCCCTCCCCTCTTCCTCTTCCCGGTCACGGTAAATGAAAACAGCTTTTGAATGTTTAAAAATTGAACCTCACTCCTCCCCCCCCCCCCCATCTTTCGACCGCCGTGCACTACGGTGGAGGTATATCGTGGTAGGCATACCGTCACCACGTCACAGTTCTGCCAATTCTTTCAGTTTTTTCTATGTAGGTCAAGTACACTAATCCATTTCTTCTTTTGATCCCTTCAGCTCAAAGTTTCATTTCAGCTCCATTGGGTTTCAACGGAAATCATTTGCCCTCATAAAACGCTGATTGAAAATGCATCTAAACGACATGCTTGTCACCTCACCCTAACCCGTTGAAAAGGCTACCTAACCACTAACAAGGAAGACCATTCATGTGATCACCTTTTTTACGGGCATCATTTCTGATCGCCGTGAGAACATTTCAAGGAGTGGCTGTTTTACGGTAACCAAGAGATTGTTTCATTCAAATTCCATCTCAGTGGGAAGAGGAACAACAGGATGTTAACGACATAAATCTTTGACCCCGGGAAACTTCTCACCGGTCCGATTTATGGCGATAAATGACACTGCTCTTTCGAGTATAAACTACACGGATCGTGAGTTACGAGAATATATTCTCATCTATCTGACAAGGAACAGGCACTTTGAATGAACTTCTGGAATCTTGGAAACCGCTTTTGGTTTATTTTGACAGTACAATTTGGAAACAACATGAACCTGTCCACTGACATAATCTGAATCGTTCTGATGGCGAAAAATGATCGGCCCAAAAGAAAATGAAAATACGGCTCTTGCAACTAGGAAAAATGGTATCAGTGAGAGGTTAGTAAATTACGAGAAACGCTTTTTGCCTGTCTCTCTCAATGCTGCTTGATCGATTACGACTGCGTATATCTTCACACCTTAATATACGTCTGTGACGCAATCTCCACAGTCGACAAAAACAGTAAGCTTTCAATTCATAGAATTGAAGAAAACTGTCGACCGCTCACTTGGACCAACAGATTTGGAATCTTGCGTGATTTCAAAACAGCTATGTAAGAGGGACCGTTTACGCACTGTTGGCCCGAGTGAACGACCATTTTGTGATTCGAAGACCACATCCGTATGAGATCGACCCCCACCCCGTGAAAAATGGCTCATTTTTAACATTTTGCACGTTTTGCCCTAAAAAAATATTACAGCATTACCAATCTGAAATAGGTTCTTGTATGTCCGACGGAGTATGCCATTCAACCCCTTCTGATAAATCAAAGACCTCTATTTCTGCATCTTTCGAGTAATGCTTAGTCTTCTCAGAGGGCGAAAAGTGTGCGTTTTCGAGGACATGTATCAGAGTCCGTTTCTTCCAGAAATGCTTTCGATGAGCCAAGATAACGTGAAAAAAGCGGCATGCAATTGGGTTTAAGTTGTATCATTTACGTCACTAAGTCTCGATTTGCACGGTGAGCCAGAGTAGCTTCCTCGCTGAATTCTAAAATCCGATATATAAATTCACAATGATGCTAAGGTTGACTGAATATTATTATGAGTAATGACAATCCCATAGTTTGACGTCATCTACAAGAGTACAGCATTTTCCATTCACTCTTTCCTTCACTTTCCCTGACTGACTGTCTCGTAAGATACGTGGGCGATGGTATTTGCAGCTTCATGTTAATGAGCGATGATCCCTCCTGGAAACAATTTCTTTCGCTCGCTATGTTAAAGGAACGAGGGTCCGATATACTAAACTTTCGAATTCCATTCCCACCGGAACGATGCCCTGAAGTTTCGTGATATCAACGTCATCTACCACATGTCGAGCAACAGTGCGCATGCACGCGCTCAAACACGCACGTCTAAGTGTAGTCTGGCAGAGACCCTGCGATTCGCGTTCTTCCCAGTGTCAGTCAGTTGGAACACGCGCGCGCCCTTCAGAGACGCGACGCGAATCCCAGGGTCTGGACGTTCTTGCAAGCGACCGGTCGGATTTCTGCCTGATCCGGGTACTTTGTAGAACTCCACACATCTGTTAATCGAAACAACAACGACACGTACCATAGCCAAATAAAATTAAAAATGAAAAATAAAACCATACCGCGTATATAGGTTTACTAGCTACTAGTACAAATTCTCTCCGCCCAGTTAGATAGGTGTTTCTTTTGAAGTCACAACCCTTATGAATATTCATATCCTTGCAAAAACGGACAGTCGCTGTGTCTGGCAGCGCGTGCTCACAGCTGCACAGCGTCGCCTTCGAATGCAGGCCCAACTTTGGCGCGCACAAAACAAGGCACAGCGACTGTGGAGAGTCTAGTCTAAGTGTAAATATCTGCAAGCCAGTTGAATACTTGGTCTAACCCCCTGTGGCAATTTGTTCTCTGTCATAGCTGTGTGTCGAATAACCCGGTGACCGAAAAGTACACGGCATGCGTTCTGTCTTTCCAGTGAAATCCGAATTCAAAATATTAGTGCTTGGAATGCTGAGTGACACAGACGAGTCTCTTCGTTAACCCCTCTGTCCTAGTTGGACGCCAAAATGACAAGAATATTTCAATAATGTTGGCTCGGCGAAATGACACGGTGGAATACTTCATGGCTGACTGTTTTCAGCTGTTCGCCTCCACACTATACGTTGAAGACCTTTAGATTCCCACGGTGGCCTGTTTGGTGAATATCTGCACAGAACGTTGGAGAGAGCGTCCCTCTGAAAGCACTGCCTCCAATCAATTTCACGTCACTTCGCATCACTATTTCCGAGACTCGCGAAATGGACAAATCCCCAGGCATTTTTGTCTAAGATTTATCTCAGTGAACAAAAAGGTGCCGTGTATGTAAAGCGAGAGTAGACAGGTTCCTCGTAATGGACCTCGAAACATTCCAAAGGCTGGAAAGTCATATGGTTTTTGTGGGGTTTTTTTGTATTTTTTTCCCCAAGCTTTTTTTATTTCCCCCAGAAGTCAACGGGCTAGAAGCCAATTTATCCATCATCCAAATGGACATTGAGATACAACGTGCCTTGTTAAAAGGGCATGATGCTCGAGTCTCCAACTCCCCATCCACTGATGATGGTGACTCTGCCACCGTCTAATCAAAACCTGGTCTGAACTCATTCACTATCCTCCGATCGTGAGTCCCGTGCCTGACATTGCCTATTTGAGGTATGTACGAACCCCGAGAACCGGGTTAACCCAGACAGTACAGCTGCAGCCAGCTTTTGATTTCAAGTTGCATCCCTCATCGGCTGTGAAAACAAAACTATGAAAGCATACACACTCGCTGTCGCTCTACTACGGCGCCTTCGTTGCATACGGGGAGGAGACCGGTGGAATTAAAGAAACGTAAGAAATGTACAAGTTGACCCCTCAAACTATTCAATCTAAAATATGACTCCCATTCACCAATAGTAAAATGTAACCTCTCCCCACATAAAATTACTAATCTGATTAGATTAATGAAGCTTATAATGTAGCCATGATGTGCCATCAAGATGCGATGCTTTGAATTTAACAACACAACCACGTACTAACTTTGCACTACAGATGCTATCTGTAACTTTTGCATGTTTTTCTGAATTTTACTCTGTGTACTTAACTCCAGTTCCTTGTTCTACTCTGCACAGAATACTGAAATATCCAGGATGATGATGGTAAACAAAGCCTCCATATGTGACACGACCATAGCTATTTTATTGACATTCATTCAAGTCCGGACTTGCATGCAATTTTGGAAAATACCGATGTAATTTGCCTTTGTTGAGAAGCTAAATACTTGGCATTTCAGCCAGCTGTTGGAAGCTGAGCAGAGGCCAGTATTTGCTATCCGTATTAAGCTATATGCAGGCACTTGTTTGTTTGCTTACCATTACATCAAGCACTATCGTTGGTTCAATCCTATGTCACATTGTTCCCAGACTTCATACAGAATAATTCATATGCTATTATTCTATTCCAATTTCTTTGAATTTTCTTTTATATATTGGTATGTCATTGTTCCAAACAATTTGTTAAATACGATTCCCCCAAACTCTTTATTGTAAAATTTTAACCTTCCCTCCATAACAGTTCTGTATAATTCTTCCCCTCTGATTTCCACACTCTTTAAAAAAAACAAGGCTCACTTAGCATATAGCATGTGCGCATGCGCACTAGGTCAACAATCTGTAGCGATGTCCATATTAAACCTATTGATGGATAAGGTTAGCTTTATGCCTGCAATTATGTCGTTTACGTCCAATGCGAGTCAATTGCAAGGTCAATATGATATGGTAGAAATTACTAGAAGGTAAATCAGAGGGGAATATCGTGATTTACCAGAATCGGAAGGTAGCAGCAAGCAGAAACAAGCTCATTGAGCTGTGGTTTGAAAATTATGCAATCGCAAAACTGAACTCGTCGAACCACTTTCCCTTTCTTTGTAGTATAGAAAGGTGGTATCCTATCATATTAAGAACTTCATTTTTAGAAGTAAATGGGTTTTTTTTAAATCTCGTAAAGTAAACAACATCGTAATTGGTGTACAATCTAAAATAATAACGCCATAGATCAATTTTGACGTCTTAGCGTTGAGCAAATAAGAGTAAATTTAATGTAAACATGACATTTGTCTTGTAACATCATTGTGTAATCGAGCATCGGTTTCATTAATCAGTATGCCATCGGTGTAAAATGAAAAAAACACAACCCATCACTATCGATCCGACCTGTAACACCGAATGAGAAAAACAATCAAGACGATTTTACGAAGTCAAACCACACCCAAGTCAACAAACGAACAGATGTCCAAAAAAGGGATACAGTCTGTCAGAATAGCTGGGGGATTCAACAGTGAGCTGAGTGCTTTGGGGATGAGAATCTGTAAGATCGGGGACTGGAGACACGACGGCAAATGGAACAGCTGTGCATGTATTTGTTCAATATCAACAAGCATGCATTAATCATCCACAACGCTTTCATGTTCATCTGTTAACACAACGCCCACTCGAATCATATAATAAGTAGGTCTTTATTGTTCCCGTAGAATAACGTAATTGATGCGTTGATTTTGTATGAAAAGATGCTGAAATATACATTTCTTGTGTTAGAGACAAAATATAAGAAAGATTTTCATAGAAAGCATACTTCATTTTAATTCACTTCCCGGGTGATAAGAGAGAACGTGATGTGTTGAATTTCCCTGTAGTTACGTCTGAAAGTGACACGGTATAAAAGATTGTGTTCATTTCGAAATCCACGTGCATAAAATTGATAGAAAACAGATAGATAACTTTGAACATGATACGATTACACTGTAAGCTTTGATGATTTGATATAGAGCACTGTTTTGTTATTTTTGTCATTTCTCAGTAGCTGTGTACTCGAGCACTGTTCGATTTTAATTTCTGGTTATTCATCTAATAAATTGAAGCTAGGCAAATGGTTATTATTTCGTACGTCATCGCCTCTGGCCGTCCTTCCATACTGCCTAATTGCCATGGCAACGATGGCGCTGTCCAGCTAAAAATACGCCGGCCTCCGTCTGTACTCTCGCGATGTGATGCTGGCAACACAAACGTGCCTGTCGCAAAGCATCACGGTATTATAATGTCAGTGATATGACTGAGTGATAATCAGTATTATTTATGAACGATGTGCAATGCTTTTTCCCCCAAAGAAGGCAAAGACTGCATGATACTAGTCACGTGTGAGATGAGTGTCGTTTAGAAGATATTGAGAAGTCTTGAATCGCAGCTTTTAAACTGTATTGATCCAGCCTCACACACACAAAACGGTCTGAGAAGCAATTTTCTGCAAATTACGTCGGTCAGGCGTTCGCTGATCCGTATCTCACACAAACTACAGCACCAATCAATTGAAGAGGAGGCGTCTTGTAACACACCACAGAAACTTTCGTAACGATCGCGCGCTTCCCGCATCGATCAGAGATCATTGCACTATGATCTCGGGTAATATGAATTTCCTCCCGTTGTTGGTGTTCGTTTGGTTGTTTTGGTCGTTGTTGTCCGTTTTCTCCGTGTTGTTATTCGAATGCAGGTAGTCAGCCTTCCCGCCAAAATCCCTCCCTGTGTTGTAGGCAAAAGCTCTGTTGAAGGAGCTTTGCGTGATCACGCTCGCTGGCTGTTGTTGTACTCTGCGGCCGAGCAGCGGGCTGTTCGGGCAACTGATAGCTCCTCGCACAGACAGGTTTTCGGTATTCTCCTCGGCTAGTTCATCTTCACTCTCCGAGATCAGACTCAACTGACAGTGAGACCGTGAAAGTCCGAAGCGAGCAGCTGTTGAGGGCGGTGGCTGGACCTGCGCGTTTTCCCCTCTCTTTCGGCCAAGTCGCGGAGACGTCGACCTGATGCCGATGGGCGGCAGGCTCTGAGGTAGTTTTTCAGATTTCATCAAGGGCACAGGGCTCGACGGCCGCATCGTTCGTTGTGACAAAAGGCGTCGCGGCGGCGGCGGGAGGGGGTCCATCGGGCGTTCTGCATCTTCAGGGTGCAGCAGATTATTCCTCCCGGGAGTTGACAGGGTGCTGGGAACAAACAGGTTTGACATCTTCGCGGATGAGTCTCAAATCTGGAAAAGAAACAGATCAGAAGTGTCGAGAACGTCTCACTCCTTGAAATATACACAACATTATGAGATGCATTGGCTGATTATGATGCAGCAAGTCACGAAGATTAGAATGACCGCCCATCCTTCTTGACTGTGTTTCCATTCCTACTTCAATAATTTAATAGACTGTGCGACCTCGCCCTGTTTAAGTGGGAAAATGCCATCCCCAACGACTGATATTAACACGCCTGTGAATCCACACGTCTCTCAAAGTGTTGAATCGAACAAAAGAAGATCAGCTAAAACCCCATTTGCGTATCATTTCGAACGCTCGATATTGAAAAAAATATATTATCAACTTACAAAAGATGGTATCACATTCGCCGTATAGTGAGTGAAATAGTTTATCCAGGGGAAGGACAGCGCCATTAAGTTCTAAATTTCAAGGATGAAGCTTGTTAATCCATTTGAAAAAAAATGTTTATAGCAGCGAGTTCTGAGATATTCTGGCATGAATTTCCTCTTTCGTATGTTTTACAGTGGCTTTATAAATGAAGTGGCCCGTTTAATCCCTAATAAAGTGACGAATAAATGCCGACGCCATGGCTGTCTTGAAGCAATTCCAATGTTGCCCTTTTGAGTGAAGTTCCCTGCCTTTTGTTTGTTCACCCGTCTAGACGTCTGTACACTTGTCTGACAATGTCTCCCTGTCAATTACGCCCTCCCCGTTCCCTTCGCCCACCCCTCGGGACATCAACAGGTGGCCGTAAAGGGCTGAGATGTTCTCGCACACCCATTTCATTCACTAACACGCATCCCTATAATCACGCGTAGCATTTACATTTGGCAAGTGGGTCCTGATGGACTTCATTAAAACAGCCTTGTTTATTTTTGAACGCTGGTAACTCTTGCAGGTAGTTGAAAAATTGAATAAAATTTCAATATTGAGTGTAACACTAGCGCATGTGTAAAAGCGATACGCACGGTGTCATGTACCGGTGCAGTGCAACGATAGGTTCATAACTTGAGTCTTTCGAAATTTGCATTAAAGGCACAGCAAGAGTCGCAGAATGGAAAATCCGACGTTTGTTATTTTCCTTCAGTGAAATGAAATGAACATGAAAGGTACTAACAGCAATACCCGGCGTGGCAGAGAAAACGGATATTACAATTTCACATGGTGGAGGGCTTTTGTAATACATAGGCACGATTTCGGTACGGGGGTAACATCAATTGACTGGTTATACACAGTAAACTGAAAAAAAATATTGAGCTTATACCTCGCTCTTGATCCAGTTCCAGTTTATCGTGTCACCTCCAGGTCATGTGATTAAGCAATCGTGAAAACGAGCTCTTCGTGGTCAACAACGCTTGTCGCGAAGATCTCCCAGCCTCTTTGCATTACACGAGGGTACAAAGTGGAGCGTTTTCTGTCGTTGGATGTCCTTATATATACACGAGAATAGGAATCCCTTGCGGACAAGTAGGTTTAAACACCCGTTGCCTTAAAAGCAGAACTAAGAGTTGGATTACAGTAACACTTCTGTATTCTCCGACTGTGGACCAGCAATGCTCTCGTTTCCCCTGGACGATGTCATCAGGTAATTTGGTGTGATGAACGTGAGTTTCTAGCACCTCGCAGCTGCATCAACACCGCAAGGACGGTACATAGGCTTCAAGGGCACATAAATCCCTCTACGACAGCTTGGACTTCTGCTCTCAGATTATTTCCGCCGTTGTCCGGACAACAACACTTCCTCTCTTATGCACACGAGTCGGGAAAACCTAGCAAAGGGAAAATGAGAAATAGAGATTTTAAAAAAAATGAAGAGGGAACAGGGAAGAATCGACTAAAAATACATTTGTGAAACTCTGATAATATAGTCATAATGCGATAATAAACACAAGCTGATAATATTAAACCCAGTATCCGCCAAGCGACTATGTAATGTCAACAATAAGCGACATACGGTTTCTTCTTCACTGAAGACGATCGGCAGAGAAAAAAGTGGCGCCGACATATTTGAGGGTGCGCCACGCCCGATGACGTCCTATATACCGTCGCTCAGGCATAGCTTTTTAACACTGAGGGATAGTGATTGGGTTTAACCTGTTCAAAAGGTGTTTATTTCGAGCTAATTTGTAACAAGTTTTGTTTGTTTGTGTTTTTTACCTCTATGTTTGTTTGTTTCTATTTACGAATTCTTATACATAAATGCGGTCAAGAGGTGACGGAAAATTTCCCGCCCTCCCGTTTTCGCAGGTGTGGATTTGACAAGAGACCCTCGAGGTGCTCTGATTTGACAGTGGTTTATTAACAAACGGCGAAATGAATTTAAAACAGGGCACCGCAACACCATGGATATTAATCTAATTTTAATTAACGCGCGATCTCGCTATCTGGCCTTCGTGATTATCATTTGGACACATGCCAATGAAGGGGTTACTGATACGTGGGAAACAATACATTTTTTGGGTCTACGGTCATTTCGGTTTCAAGTAGGTCTACCCATCATAAGTCTTCGGTTTTCATATGACCTTCAAATTCAAGGACAAATTCCCCGGGCCTTAACTTTAGCAGGTTCGTTAATCTCTTAATCTTCTGATGCCGTCAGCCCTTCAGAACATGAAAGGGCAGTTCGACGTAATGTTGCCCATTTTAGGTGTATTGTTGCTAACAATGGAGCAAGAAGAATGGATTAGAAGGCAGTAGAAAATAGCAGCGAGAAAACAACATGTTGTGACGTGATTCTCAATTTAACCTCTAGTCATGTTGACGATAGCGAGGCATACTACCCCGCTGTGGCTCAGTTGTAACATTTATGAGTGCGGCAATATACTAGAAGTGTTGAACAAAAAGGAAATGCTCGCCCACAATCCAGAAATTTAACCTACTCACATGCCTGCGCATAGCTCGTTATCAACTACATAATTTCGGCTGACATCCCTAAGGATGTTATTACACGCCTTAAAGATCCCCGGGAAAAATCCTTCGGCCTTCGACTGACTTATACGTACATCATGTATAATAACCCCTGTGGTACTTTCAAACCACATATACTCGCAGACCAATGAATAATTACATAGCATAGAAACTGATCTATTGTTCGACTGTATTCTATACGGTCTATAGTGTAACATGACTCTCCTAAACAGCGATCTCTTAAGCAATAAAAACACCCATGCACAGTGTTAGTCGGGCAACTTTCAACTCAATTAGCGGTGTACAGATAGGAAACATACGACTGGGATTAGGTAAAATGAGTTCTACCTAGCATCGTCAATTGTCAAGAGAGGTTGCACCTGGCTAAATTACTTGGGCAAGGTTATGGGGCAAGGTGGGTTTTTACCGATCATATCTTCCGGAATGTCCACGCTATATTAAACCAACCGAAAGAAAGCAAGAGCGATCGACCTGAAAGCAAATCCGCGAACTGTTGGGCGCGTACCTCCGCAACAGGCATTTGCCGACTGATTTACAAGGAACACCGGCGGCTTTTTTAAGACGTAACCTGACATGGTTAATTGGCTTATTCGTGATTTTTTTATCCGTAACGATTCGGTGCTTATCGTAATACGTGTTGTAGGGGTAGCGTTGATTTCATTGTCGGTTTCAGTGAAGTCTGCGTTACCGTGATCGATTCTCTGGAAAAATCGACTCACCGCGGCGTTTTCTTGCGGTTCAGTGCACCCAGTGTTTACAACCGCACCTGAATCGACGTGGCTACTTCCTAGTGATTTATGCCGGATAAAGCGCGAACTTTACCATCACTTATTCGTATACCTCGGGAGGTGGGGACGGGGGGATTCGATATATCTGCGGTTTCAACCATCTCGAATGAACGTCGTGGCAAGTGTGACTCGGTAAAGATCATTGATTCATGCCCTAGAAGTCATGCACTGCGAGCATTTCAGTTGCTTGCGTCCACTAATTTAAGTTTATAACACAATAGGTAGAGAGCCATGCTCTTCACAGAGAATAGTTTCTGAGACGGGTATAAACTGGGCGTTGTTCGATCGACGTTCGTCGTTCAAAACATGTGCACTCACCGTAACAAGCGATCGACACCTCGACTATCTCTGGCTCAACCACCAAAGGCACTGGTCAAAAACCCAACACAGCAGTTAAGCCGGTGAGAGAAACCCTCTGTGCTCGAGTGCCAACTGAAGGACTGAACTGACACAGTGACAGCATGAATGAACTGAAGCAGAGCGATATATCTGTAGCAATATTGTAATTCTGGCGCACGCGCAGTCGGTAGATGCATACGCCCACAACAGAGCCGAGAGATGATGTTTACATTGCGGTTTCGCTACGTTCACCTGTTTGTTCTGCGACCTTAATGATGAATCAATCGACATCGCTGACGTAAAACAGCTCATTGGTTCCTGAGAGAGGGGAAAAAAAAAAAATCGAACCTATTGCATTCCGAGCACACAACGCGGTTGTTTGACTATCGGGCTCTAAGTGCAATGTGCCTAAACACACGGTCTTGAACGCATCCATCAGCGTTCTGGCTTTCGGTCGGAGTTACACGCGAGCGCCCCGCGGGTCAGAGTTGATGAGAATCACTTGGGAAATATCAACATCGGGGTTTGTCGTAACATGGGTAATCTCCGATACCCCATGGACCGATTCTATTTCCATTATATTGACGCTGAGGGCAAGAAAATGCCCGTTTCTTTCCAAAATCGATCACTCTTACCGGAAGCGATGTCGTCGAACGAATATAAAGCAATCAAAATATATCACGTAGCATGATATCCTACGTCTGCAGTCCATTTGTTTTCGATTCATATCGTCTCAGAAGACGTGCCAGATTTTATCATGACAAGAGAGAGAGCGTCCATTGTATGCTTTAATTGCCATTATTGGAAGCCTCTCTCCTTATAGATTTTGACAAAGTCATTGAGATTCGCGTAAATTGCAATTCTGAAGATATGCCCCCTCTCCCACCCAGCTCCCTCCCACTGTTGTTCACCATAGTGAAGTTCGTGTAGACGCAAAATAGCACGGAGAGATAAAAAAAAGCTGCCCGTTGTACTGCCTATTGTACGTGGACTGGCCATTTCTCTCCTGTCTCTCTTTGGAATCAATCCCATTCGAGCTTCCATGGTGACTTTTCAAATTAGCATTCTAATTACTCGCAATGTTTTACAGTTTTTATCGACAGACTGCTTTTCTTTTTCCATCGAGGTTGAATTATTACCTTGTTTTCGTTTCATATCCAACGTCAATTGCAAGGCTATCGTGTTCTGTGTTATTTTAAACTTGATCACCATGTTTTATGGAGTTTCCATTTGATCAAAATGGAGATACACCTCCTTGACCGGTTCCATGATCGGATTAACAATGGCCTTTAGAATCGGAGAATGGGGTTGTAAAAATCCAAGTTTCACAGTCCAGCTGCCTTAATGGACAGATCGATGCAGCCACTTTCTAAAGACAGTAGAGCGTTTTTCTGTTACAGAAGATGACGGACGTGGTGATTCATCGTGCATTGTTTGAACGCCATTTGGTCAATCGTCAAGCCAGTCGGGACGTCGTATTGACGTGAATACTCACAAATCGATTTGGCGTTTGCCCTTTAAAAGGTGCAAAGAATGGAGTACCAGTCGACAAAGAGACAGCGGCCATGTAAATGAACCATCTGTGAACATTAGGCCTTGTATATCGCCGTGTTGCTCTTTTCAAGGGAACCAATTTCAATCCCATTATACTGTGGTGCCTTGTTTTTGTATTAATCTATGTGTAGGTCTGTTTATAGGTAGTGCCGTATTGTATATTTCTCCTCCACCTCCCCAACAATTTAGCGAAGTAGCTATGCGTGTAATTTCATGTGATTTAAAATCCTGGCACGATTTTCGACCTGTATGATGACTCGAAGGTGGGGGGGGAGACATCGCCCAATTTTAGTATTTGCATTCCATCAAGTCAAAGTTGACCAGTAGTGACGCTGTATAGGTGTAACGTAGGCGCACACAGTCTTTGAGACCGAATCATATGCGATCTCAAACCGCAGGATGATCGGAATTGTTTCAGTCCATTGTAGCGTTTTTAAGTATCGTACTTTATTTCCACTTTGTCTCCTGAAGTATCGAATCGACGCTCCGCGTCGGTGGTACATCGAACCTTATAACCTGGCATTCGACCAGCAGAACAAGTCAATTAGCGCGTATCACCTGTACGCTAATATTCGAATCACCAATTAACGTGTTTCAGTCGCTGCTCACCGAGACACGCTCTCGAAGAGCACACACTACGGTAATCTGTGTTCAAATGCATAAGACAACTCGTCGAAATTCCCGCCTTTCCGTGAGTCGGAACGTGCGTTTCCTCAACCGTACAGAGCAAACGAATGCAGCCTAGAGACACGAATTAGTGGGTGGAGGGACGGTGGTGTACGTTTACCGTGGCCATACGCTCACCAGATGTGTTCAATTAAAACAACAACACAGGTATCATACCTGACACTTAATTTTACAAATCCTAACAGATTCTTTCGTCTTGGGTTAATATCAACCAAGCTGGACTGGAAGCAGTGATTTCCAAACAAGGAGAGAATTAATTGTGGCAAGAAAAATAAAGATGGCGGAATGGCTGGACTTCAGGTTGACCAGGGTGAATATTGTGTGAGTAGACTAATGCTTCAGATATCCATACCATATCAATGCTTTGCATATGTCATGTATGTATCGATAAAGGACGAACGCCCTCTATGAACTCTTTCTGCTATACTGTTTGACAATGGATGTCTCTTAATTTTATCTTCCTCTCATTAAAAGACGGCATGATCCTCGTTCACCGCCGCCACCTGACTCGGCAACTCTTGGCTCGCTCGATCGATGTGGTCACAGCAAAATTTGAGGCAGGGACAGATAATAGCTGCCAGTACAGATCTCTTAGTTGCCCCTGCGCTGCACGCCTTCTCAACAGGTGCGCCTGTCTCCCTCGGAAGGCACCATTAGAACTCTGGAGGGGTGGTCAACCTGGGGCATGCAAATGTCTTTTATCGTTCCAATTTAGGTTGGAAAAAGCCATTTCGGAGTCAGCAGAAAAAGCATATTTTCAAACGAATTTCTCATTTTTGGGGGTAACTAGTCATGTGAATATTTTTTTTCACAAAAACAGGAAGGCTACAACTTTTGAAATGATCTCTGTGTGGATATTTTTGCATATTAAGAAAATCCGAATAGCCTCCAATCACAAATCAGGGTGCATGGGATAAATGACTGTCGTGGAAATGACCAATCAGAGAGTTTTTTACATGCGACAAATCACGACTCTTCGGCGTTACTATCGTGACACATGTCACAACCTTTCCTTGGCAGTAACATCCATTGTCTTTGATATTGAAGACCTTTGGTGAATAATTGGACTCAAGAAAGGTATCTCCTTTGTCGAAATGACAAGCGTAAAACAATGGTGAATCAATTAAATTCATTTTGAGCAATAGGTTGGTATTAACTTTAAAGTTTATAATCTCTGTCTCTGTGTCTGTCTGTCTGGCTGTCTGTCTGTCTGTCTGTCGTTTGTCTGTCTGTCTCTCTTTCTCTCCCCCCCACACACACACTCTCTCTCTCTTTCTCTCTCTCACTCACTCTCTCTCTCTCTCTCTCTCTCTCTCTCTCTCTCTCTCTCTCTCTCTCTCACCATTCTAGAGGAATTATTCGCATTAATTCGAAACTCTACGATGTAATGATCGGTCAAATTCGGGTCAGTTCACATCAAAGGTAGACGCGGTCACGCTAACGATGAAAATGTTTTCAAAACACAGGGCATCGCAACACGGCTTTATTTAACGGTTGCCTTGGAAACACCCACTTTCACAAGTTTGTTGTTTGAAATGGAACACGAAAAATTTACCGAGCGAAGTGTGGGGATGTCTGGCATGCTTTTAATAAATGGGAAATACTTTCTGGATATGACTAGTATCTGCGAAGTGCGTCACGTTTCTCGTCGACAAAAATGTTCTTGTGAAAAGGAAGGGTTTTCAGACTATTCAAATATTTAAGACGCCTGGCTTTACCTCGTGCTTTCCCATGGCAATTTAAAGGTCAGAGGGGTCTCACCGATATTGCACTCTGTCGTTTTACGAAGAATGCACTTAGAAAACACGGTCGGTGGCGAAAAAACAGAATGGAATATTTCCCTTATCGGTAGTATGAATGGAGTGCAATGGGGGAATTTCGAAAACGTGCCAAAAGTAAAACGTTTGTTCAAACAATGGCATAGCTGTCTGTTTGAACTGTATTTATTGAAGCAAGCGTTTATTTTTCTTTTGTGCGAAGCATTTCTTGAAAGAGCCAACGATTTGACATTTTGTTCCGACATCGCGACCTATGGGTCAAACGCAGTTCAATCGGTGAGCGTTTGATATCAATGCCCACCGCTGTTTTGCAAAGAAAAAACCCTGCTAATTAAAACGCCCACTGCATCATGAGTTACTGCCGGAGCAATGAAATGCAGGTGTCAATGTCATTTGTGAAAATGAAAAAAACGCGAGCTGTAAACATTGATTCGCCCCCAACTCATGAACACCGACAATATGAATTTCTATTGATTTTCCTGCAATTGACATTAAAACACTGACATGAATCTTGCTCCGGGCTGTATGTGGGAGACCGCTTGTGATGCGGTACGAAATTGCTTTAACATCAAACTATCAAAATACTTAATGTTCCAGTTTATAGCTGTAAATTCTAATGTGTCTTCCATCATTGTTGTTCTGTTAGTGAAATAGACAGGTAATTGACATTGTTCTCCTCTCAAAGTCATATCAGACTGTCAAGTATTCAACCCTGTTAACACAGCCTGCATATGTATAATATCCATTGTTATCGTAGGAAACCGAATTTTTGTCCGGACTGGACATCTATCAACAAAAATTGCATCTTGCCCTAGCGAGGTCAATACTACGTATTTCACCATACCTTGGGGAAATATGTTCGAGAACGCATTTGCTTCGTAGAACCAAAAAAAAGTAAATGCTACAAAAAGTAAAAGCTAGTGTCCCTGTAAGGTAGTTTGCACCTCGAAAATTAAAGACTTCAACGTTTCCTCAAACTTTTTCCTCAAGCAAACTTTCAACCATTTTCTTTCAAAATCAAATTGGGGATCGCCGTGCAAATTTTGCAACAAGAGAAACAAATTACTCAATGTTTACCGATATTTGAAATTGGAAATGGCCGCCACCCCTGGTTATCTTTATGGGGAAATACCGTGACCCTAATTTACACAAAGTTTCAAAATGAGTCCCAACTAGTGTAGGCCAAAAGAATATTGACAAAGTATGAGAGCCAGAATATCTGTCCCCGAGGCGAATTTTACCTCAAAACAAAAATGGCAGATTGCAATGCGCTGATTCTTATAGTGTGATCTTAATTTTCTCGACAATTTTCTTCATATTTTTTTTCTGGCGAATTAAGCCGTTATCTTCAGTTCAACACGATTGGAACTAATTTTGGATAATTGGATCTTCATATTTTTCGACTTTCTCAAAAGTGTTAGGTGCCATATAGCTGAATGTTGCAATATTACAAATTACTCATAAAAACAAGTGTCACTTAAAAAGAAAGCTGATGAGCTTACATTTGCAGGTTAAAACGACCTTATTTCACCATCCAATTATCCCAAATTAGTTCCAATCGTGTTAGTTCACAAAGGTCAAGAGCCAATAGAAACCACCTATTCGTATTAAGTGTTAAGTCAGATATCTGCTGTAATTAGCGTTGTGTTGGACGTTCTGTGTCAACTTGTTTCCTATGAGCAATGTGACAGATGCAACACAAGGTTTAGAGAAGATGTGTGCAAACCAACGGCATGGTACACAATACGACGTGTGAATGTAAACAACATCTATTACATACATTTGGTCTGTTGACAGTTAAATATTTAGCGTTCAACATGCTCCAGTTAATAGCGCTACCAACGACAAACAATAATTGAGAAACTATCGCAAATACTCTTTTTTTAAACGTTTTGACTACCGTCTCAACTCCATAAATATCACATTTGGTAAATACATGTACGGTATTGTCTGCTTATGTGTAATCTTATCCATCTATCCAATGTGCAACCATGCTTGCATCCATCCATACATCCATACATCAATGCCATCAGTCTGTATATCCATTCACCTATCTTTTCTCCCTCCCCCCTCTCTGAATACGTACGTATACATACATAGATACATACATACATACATATATACATATATACATACTGTACACACGTGCACACACATCCATCCATCCATGGAGGTCTCTACTACCTCCATGATCCATCAATCCATCCACCCATCCATCCATCCATCCATCCATCCACACATATACATACATTCATACATAGCAAGTTATTGCTATACGTGAGGAATAACTAGGGGCGAGTACGTGATTGCCCACGGCACTTCAAGCATACGGTGCGCGCGGCATCAAAGAGACAAAGTAGCTAGTTGTTTTTTTCCTGTCTTGAAACCCCTTCTCAACATCACCCATGAACTCACATTAGGTTAATCATTCATGACGTGGGTGTTAAATAAAAAAACCCTGGCGTGTGCTGTCATGGGGTTTGCAAGGTTTGTAAGAGCAGCCGCTCGTATATGGAGTATTGAACGTCAAGCCTCCCTCCCCTCTCTGTGATCACGTGTCGGACTTCTCAAAGCACGCAAAGCTTCTGACGTAATGCAGAAAGAGAAGCTTTGTGGCACAAAAAAGACAGAACGTCAGAGAGTTTGCTGGAATACAATTTCACGAAAGGACGGGGACAGGCTGTAGCGTCTTTCTTGCATCAGAGAATCAACGTGATGACGAATAGTGCACTGACCTTCAATTTCCTTCATTCAACCCCGTCTTTCACGATGAAATAGTGTCGCACCAGAAGGACATGGGAAATTACCGAAGTGTGGTGCTGTGGAGGGAAGGTTAACTCGCCCACTCTCCGCAGAAATCACGTCCGATTTTCGCTTGCAAAACCTTTGAGTCTCATGCAGTAGCTGACTGTAACGGCAAAACATGAAAGCAATTTAATGCGTAAGCGGGCGAAGATTGGTCCAACCACTGGAAGACTAGCGACATCAATTTTGCTTTGTAACTGACAGGAGCTTGGCATTCGAGCCGAATGGCTTCCAAATTTGGGTCAAAGTGCTCCTTTGTGCTTATGTTTACGCCCTTGTGCACGTATCAAGTTGGTGATTTACCTCGATTGGAACTGTCGGCAAAATCTACAGTAATCAAATATTTACAGTCTCCCAAATTGTAAAATATGGGGCACGTGTGGAAGCGAACTGATTTCGCAGCAGCTATATATGGAACTCAGAGAACGGGTCATCGCTGCGCTTGAGCATTTACACAAGTCCTTGTAATCTGAAAGGCAACCCGAATCTTACCTTTCCGCCGCCGATTACCTAACGTTTGAACGCCCTATTTACCTGGTTCCAAGTGAAATTTTCAGGCTGCGGCGAATCTGACGAGATAAAGTACAGCATTCGATCAAACAAGACCGCAAAAGAGGCTGCGATGACACAAGCAGATTGCAGGTTTCGGCCGATCGAAGCCGACACAGGCAGAGAGGAATCGACAGCGTTCAAATTTCATTCACACTTTTTGAAGTGTGTATTTGTACACCGTCTCTGCTTTGCATTTTACAATCTCGGAAAGTTAACACAGATTGCCTCCCGATCAAAATATTTTATGGCTGCCCGCAGCCTTCGTAGTTTGTAGTATCTACCTTTTGACCTGATTGGAAATGACCTACTTACATGTCCATGGTTTACTGAGTTTCGTCACGTAAACCGGTCATGGTGAAAAATCAAATTTGTTAAAAAAGATACCGATTTTGTTTTGTTTGGTCTGGTTTCTGAATAGACGATGCATTTTTAAATTTTTTTCCTCAGTGAACAAAAAGTATTTAGACTAAAACTGTATAAACATCTACTCAGTCGTGAACTCAAATCTTAAATGCCATGTCATCTCATTGATGCAATCACTCATCCTTCGGACACAAAGACAGTCTGTGTCGTTTCAAATAGCGACTGGCCCCTTTTTAATCAACATTCTCCGCTCAGTTGCAATAATAATATCGCTTTACTGCCATGAAATATTGATGTATAGATTCTATCAGGAGCTTCAACTCTTCATGCTGCGCGATAAAGTTATGGGTACGACCATAGTGGTAAGAATTACTCTATAGTACGACCAACAGAACACAACAGCTGCACATTGTCTCTGTATGGCGGCCGTGTGGCATGCGTTGCTAGGCAGGCTCTATGTGTCAGTTACGTTTGACGGTGAGTCCATCAGAGAAGGTGCGATAAAAGCGTTTTGCCTCGGGGGCTGGAAAAGTGAGACGGCTGTAATTCGATCGCATTCGGACAAATGCGTTTGCGAAGCAGGCTGACGCTGAGATCAATGTAGAAAGTGTAGAAAATGTAATAACGCTAATTCTAACATGTGTTGCGGACACAAAGTACTCCTGTCATCTAATCTGCGTGACTGCCTAAGGAAAGGGGTCTCCACGCATGCGCAGATCGACTTCTTCCTCTGAAGGTTTTTGCAGAATTCTGCACGAACGAATGAAAATATGCAAAAAATTAAAAATGTAATGCTATCGAAATTTTATTAATGACACTGAAGTCTACGTCTGAATATTGCTTAGGCAATATTCGGAGGTCAGTTTATTTGGTTAAGTTCTCGATAATTCTTGAGGAGTGAGTACCTTTCCTATCGTCTGTCTGAAATATGGAGCATTGGTAAGTTTATGAAGCATTTGTATGTTTATTCACTTTAGCGGTTACACGCCTTAGCTTTGAAGGACGTTTAGAATTTGATCAGCATTCTGAAGCCTCGCATATTCCCTAACCTGCTAAAGAGATTCTCTCTGGCTGAGTACACTGTGATTTACTAGATCTCTCGATACCGTGTCGCCATATTGAATCAAGAAAATCTGGGTTTTCCCATACCGAGAGCGTGGCGAGGGAGGGAAGGGTACGTGTGACAGAAGGCAGCAAGTATTATGAATCGCAATGCGTCAAATACGGGAACATTATGCGCTGAGGAGCAGTCAACTTCAATGTCCACTAACGATGCGAAACTCTACTAACCAATGAAGATTGGTCTCGTCCTCCTGTGTGGTAGACAGGTGTACGTATAATGACACAAGACTGGTGAATACCAGTAGCAAAGTCCTAGGAGTAGAGGAACTGACAATATGTATCGTGTATGATTCTTTCTGAGTCTTACGCTTGCGCAATAGACAAAGTAAAATGCTCACGACCCACTACCGAACGCACATTGCCGTAGTTATCTGAGATATTAATTAACACAGCTTATGGATTATAAGCGTATCATGGTGTCACATTCCTTCGCAGAATTTCGTTGGAGCTGGGTCAAGTGTACATCTGTAGCACGGCAAGAGAGTTATAAGAAGAGCAAGAATGGATATCATACAGTAGTGGTATGATTTAATTCAGAGAGACATGGCAATACAATCCGATAAGCAACCTAGATAAACAAACAATGAATTTGGTTTAAATTAACAAATGGGTATTACTGTACAGTTCACTTTTGTCTGCCATCGGGGAATTGCCATATGAGAGGTCGCCGGGATACATGAACAGAGTAGAGACTCCCAGTCTTCAAAGTTACAACCGTTTTATTATATGGGTGGAATTTAAGTATCGAGAACGATGCTCACAGAAGATGCTGATGATAAAAGACTTCTGTACCAAAACTACCGCTTCAGTTTATAACTCTCAGCTTAAATTATAATCGTATATTCGATTTAACCCATTACAAAAATCCAAGGTGGAACTTAAACCATATACAAACAACTCTGAAAATAATTAATGGGCAATGATTTACATATCTTAACAAATGGTAATATTCATGAAATACCACTTGTGTCTAGATAGTAGGAAGATTAGCTGATACTTGGTTGTTAATGTACCATCAACTTTTGTTCGTCAATGTTCCGAATTAACATATGACTGTCTGAATTCACAAAGTCGGCTTACGTAAAATGCATCGATGGCTTACATAAATATATCAATCCTTGTGCTGGATTCTTATGTAAGCGGCGAAAATTCTTGAAGTGTGGGTCATCTCTGTAACATGGGCAATTTTCTGAAGTCGAGAAATCTGGGCATACAAAAGGCGAGAATCCCTATGATCCGGTTCACCACTCTTTTGAATTCTTCTCTCGTTCGCTAATACACTGTCGTTATTTTGCGCTCCGCATTCGCGACAAAAATGCCAACGTTCTTATTCTCCCTATATTCTGATATTCTATATGAAATGACGCTCTTGAAGTGTTAAAGGCATACAGTCACCTGTAATCTAAACATGCCCATATATGGTCAAAGGGACGTTCCTTGAGATTCAAAATACCCATGTGAGGGCGCTGGTGACAGTATACCTTTAAAGTCCAACTTAACAGTTTACGGTTTTCACGCCACATTTTATCGCACCATTCAGCTGATCAAAACAGAACTGCGTTCTGGTCGAACTGTGAATTCCTTCCCATGCAAGTAGGGCTCAATGGATTCAACCGCAAAAGTATTGCACTTTTTTCTATTATATACTGAGCAGGGTATGTACCTCGATTATTTCTCTCCTCCAAAGTCCTTCCCTCGACTCGAGCGTTGAACCCAAGGCTGCGTCCTGCCTGTTCCGACGAGCAGCTAAAAAGAAAGCTTTCGACTGATTCTTTAGGCGTTGTTAAATTTTGTAAACATAACGAGATATTTCATCTTGAAACTGTTCATCTCTGCAGCCTTTCAGAAACTGCGTCTAGCTGTTGAGCTTAGGTGCGATATGTCTATCGCCGAGATGTTTGTCGTATACCAAGTCGCCAAAAACCACTTCCCGCTCGGGCAGCTACTGACGTCAGTAGCCTTGTCGATAAACGGATTCCCATTCCGCGGAGCGTTTCAGGTAAACACGATTCCACTATCATTCAGAATTTTCAATAAAACCCCTCTGAAAGGTGTATATTTTTACGGAATCCATGTTTTATACCTCGCGAAAGCTAAATTGATTATTTTTGAAGTGTGACGTTGCTTTTCCTGCTGATTTTGATAAAAAAAACAACCACCTTAGACCATCTTTAATGTGCATTGGGCCACTGTACCATTCACACATGACTGATATATTAATAAAACATTTTTATATGTGTTTTTGATTGATTGATCGGTAGTATTCAAGCTGTTTGTATTCCTTTATTCACTCCCGCTGTACGCCTTAAAAGCGTGGAATATTGGCGTTCACTACCTTGAATATTCATCTGTATGTCACACCGCCGTATTGTGACGTCGTTTACAAGTTATTGCCTCGCCTTGCCCCGAGGAAACTGCAGGAAAAAATACGACGGCGATTTTTCCTTTTGTTTGAATAGCTCGTGTATCTTGTACCTTTGCTTGAATGATTCTGTTGATTCCTCTGGTCATCAATGCAAATCCAGGGATAATTTAAAAACGTAAATACTGGCCTTGCGTAGCAAAATGGGATACATACAAATATTAATTTCTACTCGAGCAATCACTTATTTTCACAACAATAGATAAACAACTCTGAGCTCGTAACTACAAAAAATACATGAGTCGAGAGGTGACGTCGTGCAAATCTCAGCTAACTTCAGCTTTTGCAGTTTACAATGCTGCCGAATGAATTATAGTCTGGGCTAAATACGCTCCGTTGTCAACACGTAGCGGTGAACATCACGCGCATGCGCCCTGTATCGACAAGTTGAGGGCTGCTGGGCCTTCCAACAAGATGACTTTGGTAGTAGAAAAAGAATTAAAATGTGTTTCATTTGTGGAGCCAAAAATGATGAAAATCGTGCCAAAAGTTACTGTCAATAGCGTGAAATATCGACAAATGCGCAGATATAATATCCTGTTCAGTGTTTCAATTTCTTGAGACAAGACGAGTACCAAGTTACTTCCAGACGGCTCTAAACGCACTCCATGGTGGAACAGGATGAATCAAGACTTATAAATTCTGACAATCTCTTTCCAATCACCCTTCTGATCAATTCGCCAAGAGAATGATCTTTAGCGTAAATTTCCTTTCAGGGTTTCATACCTAGTTTTCTTGGAAAGCTTAATAACCATTGGCTAGAACGTGACACATTTTATATGACAAGACTGGTGTCCCTGTCAGCATACAAAGCCATAACTTGGCACAGATTAGTTATTATAGAGCCTGCAGCCCCAGTAGCTGCAATCACAAGACTCATATATGTAATGTGTGACGTGCTAAAAATGTATAAAAAATCTTTATTTTTGTAAGGCACGTTGATTGCAGCGCCGTTAAATGTTATGAAGTGCTTTATGGGGCTCATCAAACACAATGCGCACGTTTCTAAATATTGAATCTTTACCAGCAGTAATAAAATGTAATGTGAATTTGGACAATTACTCCACGTAGATTGGCAGAGAAAAAGCGGGGTACAGATTGAGAAATTACACTTGCATGCATAGAACGATCCGTGGTTATTGTGTTCCGGGGCGATTTGCTCCTTTAATTGCAAACAATCATCATAAATTGTTGTGTGAAGCTGACGTTTATGATCGGTGAGCAGTATGTAGTTCGCATATTTATGCAAATTGCAGAGAATGGGTCAATCTATGGGAATAGCGCTGTCCTAGAATGGCATGGTAAGAGCTCATATTTTTACATTTGTACACGGCTTAAGATTGGGATTTGTCTGACTGCACGTGGAAAGAAAATGCCCCCGAAAACAATTGTCTGGTTTTTTTTTCTCGGAGCGTTTGGTAATTACAAGCAATTCGGATTAATCGTGGAAAACATTCCTTGCTGAAGGTAACAGCGTGCTTACGTACACTTATTTGTTTTTAGTTATAAGCTAAATTTTACAACCTGCACTTTACAATTCTCTCAGGGAGAATCTCCTGGAAATATTACATTTGATTTTCTGGGCTCCGCTGCGGGACATCAGGCATACCTTTCACTGGGCCCTTTATCTAAGTTCGAAAACTAAAACTGACACTAGATGCGCGGCCACAGAAAGTTAACAAGTTTTATTTTTTTAGTATTTACAAGATCTTTCCATTTTCCGAGCTTAATGACATATTCGACACATCTATCACCTTCATCCTCTATTGAAATGCTAACGTACGTAAACTAGAGCCCTCGTCTTTACGTAAACTTTTAAAAACTGTCGCATTTTTTTGTTTTGATAGATTTATTTTTATTATTTTCCACTGGAAACTGTCATTATCGAGTCTGCTGTTGGACATGTTGATATGTAAGGACGGCTTGTGTGAATAAATGTTCACTCGTACATTCAAAGTGTGACCTGTTGTTGGTGAAGCCGAGACACATATTTTACTTCAGTGGTTCCCACATTCTGCTACTTACTAATCGTGAACGACCGAAAACTGGGGGACCACAAAAGAGAGACGCAAGGGGGCGGGTAGAAGTAGAGGTCTTACTGCCAGTGATCAAGGTACCTCTATGACGGTACACTGTACTCTCGAATGATTAAAACAACTTGTAAGATATTCTGGTGGAATATTTCCTCGTCTCTCGCCCCATTTTCGGTACCACGAAATTTATTGTTCCTCGAAATTGAAAGATTTATAACTTGTGCTTAAACTCTCCTTGCGGAAACTCTAAACCGTTCCCTTTTCGACATCAAGAATAAGTATAAGGGGTATAGGGGTCACCGTGTGGAATTTGGTACAGAGAAACAAACTGCACAACATTTGCCGACACCAGAAATTCAAAATGGCCGCCTATCCCGTGTCAATTGTATTGCGGAGCATTGGATGTTCGGTTTTCACAAAAGAATAAACCCGTGAAACTACATTCGCTCCATGAGCTTCAACATGAGCCCTCAAAAGTGGAAGACCAAAGAGCTATTGTAAAGGTTTGAGAGTCCGAATATGTATTCCCAAGGCAAATTCCACCTTTATTAATGCAGACTCGGGCGAAAACGATACAGTAACTTCAGAAGCACTTTTATTGGTACGATACTCATACACGTGCCTCTCTATTGCAAGAAGTGGGGCAGAATAACCTTGGTTGGAAACGCAATAACCTTATATACTTTACCTCTTCCTTCTGACGAACAGTTGACTATCCAGGGTATGAGTATTATGCACTGTTCATTCGCATGCAATATTTATTGATGTACTGGCTAGATGAATTTAAATCCGGGTCTATAACGCACTCCTTCAATCGCAAGAATCTTACCCTACACATATATTTTGACTTGAAAACGTTTCAGCTTGATGTACAGGGTGGGGAAAAAACTGTGATTTGCACACAGAATAAAAGGTACATCTAGATGACTTAGTTACAATTCCGACAGGCTTGCATATTCTGTTATCGTTTCGTGAGAATCCTACAATGTTCGGTCAAACATGAAAAGCAAAGCGGCGATGGGATTCCATCCGAGTCAGGCACTACCTGGGGGATTGTAAGATGAATATCGCTTACCTTTTTTCATAAATTTGTTGGAGCCTTTGCAAGCTCGATCGGCTGTCTTGTTGCCGAATTCCCATTGAATATGAGATGTGCGAACGACAGAGGGCGAATTTTCAGACACTCGCGGAAGTTTACAGAGAGAATGACGATTGTGTGACATGTAAACGAGTAATTGAATAAATTTTTAATCATACAATGTAAAACCGGAAAATATTTTGATGCAGTTTATTTTTAATTCATGTATTCAGATCCATCATCGGTATCAAATGTTTACAGCGATCAGGAATTTTTACAGGAGATTATGAATGGTATCAACGTGAACCGTATCGAGAGTGATAAACATGTGTTCCTGTGTGCGCAATTATCCGTGCGTCGACTTCAGCAAGGCTGGGTCAACGAACTCCTCGAGTATCGTCGAACACTGCGTAAAGTACACAAACTGAACACGCAAATCGAAAGAAATAGTGATACAACGTTCGAACGGAGAGGTCACTTCATCTATCCTCCCCCCCCCCCTCACAGCAACTCATTGTAAGAGGAAAAGGGGAAAGAGAGCGAATCAGTCAAAGACAAAGAGCTCCAGAGACAAAGAGCCTCTGATGAACAGAAAGACACAAAATGTGCGAAGACACAATGAGGCCGTCGAGAGCTGACAGGGGGAACACAGTGCTGGTAAAGGCCAACAGTGCGACCGTAAACAGCATTCTCTTAATGAAGCTGGTCCTTCATCTTTAAGATGATGAAGGTATCGGACTTAACCTTTGTTATGAAGGCAATGGGGAACTTGTCACCATTTAACGGTTCATCCACCTTGAACTCACTGAACTGAAGTGATGACAGTTTACACTTTTTCAGGGAATACGAGTATACGCACGGCGTTCGCGGAAAAAAATAACGCCGACCTTGACTTATTTGCGTCTTCTGAAGAACGCCATCAAGCTGTAGAAGACGACGATAATGATGATTATCATAATGAAGACAATAATCTTGATTATGTTTACAATCACAATCCTCGTAACAAATATCACAGAAGTAGTTCTCAGAGCTGCGATGATAAGTTGACAAAAACGAAACAAAATGTATCTTCGTAGACTTGACATTATTGTGATGATAGAGATGAATGTGATAAATCTGATGCTTCTTTATTGTTTAGAGATCAGCCCGCATCATTTGACAATAATTATTTTGATGGACAATCACGGCGTTTCTCGTTATCTGTGCTACTACCTTGCTACTTACACTGGAGAAATCAACATCCAGGATATCACACGTGCGATGGAAATCAACATCTCAACCTGCTTCCGTCTGGTTCATTACCTAAATCTGGCCGCTGCTTGCGCTGTTCATTTGTGTGTTGCCCCCCGGCGTGAAATGCCGGACGAGTAACCATACATCAAAGCCAAAGGCCAATTGCAGATCAGGGCTCTCGTCATCGTTAAAGCTACGTGCGTGGGGAGCAAGGGGACAAATCCGGATGCCATTCAGGAATCTATCATACCTGATCGAGAAATAGTTCTTCCCCTTCTGGGAGCTCTTAATGGAGGTCAAGAAAACCGACTCGTGATTTATGCCTGCATTGACAAGCAGTTTACCCGGAAAAGATAGATTACAAGAATATCGTCAGGTGAACAACGCACAGAGAGTGGCCTGAATACTGATGGCTGCGCATTGCGCCGTTGATAGTTGTACATGTGCAGAGGGTATACTTCATGGAACTTTTCATTCTCACGGTGCCATGTACTTTACTGTTCGCTTTGAAAAGTGTACAGGCTTATGAACATAAAAGTTACTGATTTTTTTCTTTCTCCCTTCTGTTCAATGACTCCTGGTCATTGAAGGGAGCGATGTCACGGTTCCATGGGGAGGGGGCACTGCCACGGGAAGGTTATACACCTATATGTACCGCAGTTTTGAAAGCAGCCTCCCTTTGTCGTCCCACAAAGACTTCTTACATTGTCTTACATTGCAATGTTTTACCCACGTTTTTGACCCTGGCACAACTTTTGACCTCAAAAAAGCACCTTTGACCTATCATTTTGTAGGAACTGTAGAGTTTTGACCAAAGTATTTGGCCGAAATATATACCCTAGATGCTCCATTTTACGAAAAAGTTTTGAGTTTAGGTTCTGTAGTATGAACTGTCAAGGTTACACCTGTACCCAATTTGGAGATTGCTGCCCCATCGCACCCCACCGCACCCCCGGTCACAGTTCGTTGCCTCGTGTATCTATACTTCTGTCAACAGATGTCAAAAAGAAAACTAGGGGCACAGATGCCTACTGAAATGCGTAAGCGCAGTATTGAACTATACACATTGCAGGGAAAGCACAGAATTACTCCTACAAGAAATAAGGAGTTAAACTTGGTATCTAAGTACTGACGCAGCTAGTCCACTGAAAGCTCTGCAATCGTTAGTTTTACATCGATCATCCAGTATCAGTTGTTACATAACGCTTGGCAAAATCAAACTGAAGATCTCAACTTGACAAGCTCAATACTATATGTAAGATAAGGCATGCCATACTATAAATATTAAATATTGAAATAAAAAACTGTGAACGATGTAAACTATTTTAGTGTTATGCCCCTTCACCTTGACAGAGGACCTGCAAAGCCGACAATGTGACACGTTGACAGTTAGAACTCTGTAGATTTGGCCTAGTGGTGTACAGTTTACCTACAGAACAACACTTTTACACAGTATTTTTACACCATGCTGTGTTTCCTCCTCATAAAACAAAATAAATCTACCGAACGCTTTTATTTTACGTATACCGACTCCATAAATTGTAAAGTGCAGTTGTTGCAAGATGTTTGAAAGTGGATTCGGTCTGTCTCGGCAGATAGAAGGAAGTGCATGCCGACGAATTTAAAAAGTTGAGGAAATCATTCCTTTCAGCCGAAAGACTGGTTATACTGTACTAAAATCTGACCTCTGACATTGAATTGACCATCGTTTGAATCTCACTGGGTATTGTGTCGAAACATACATATTGTTGCGAACTTTCCTTCCTCGAGCGCCACCGTTTGACCATTTTACATTGATATCTAGCCAACTACCAATGTGACCAACGGAAAATCTCAAAGTCCTAGAACCGTTCGTTTTTTTCGCAATCGTCATTAATTTTATAAGTTAAGAGGATACGTGAATTAGCGTTTTCTTAACGGGACAAAAATCACTAACTTTTGACATTATTTGGTTATTTTTGTTTCAAATAAGCAAGGTTTAATTTTGTTCCCCACCCCTGCTTGTGTTATAACTCTGAGTTACTGACAAGCAGGAGATGGCACATACCAGAAATTATATCATAAACACATTTACAAGTTATATGTATGCACAGGGTGTGAGTAGAACATGTTTCAGTGAGCAGAACGACGTACGTATATAATTTCTGACATGAAACAAAAATAACCGAAATAATTTGAAAAGATAGCTGTTTTGTCCCTTGAATCTCGTCGTTGATAGCATGCTCCAGTCTTGAGTCTCTAGGGAGCGTAGACAGTCATATCTGGATTATGGGTGTCGACTCATGCGTAGCGCCTGACGCATTCAGGTTTTTTCTCTTCATCATCTTCATGATGCGAGGTATTCTTTGTAAAAGAAAAACCACTCATCAAGAGTACAGTTACTGCAGTTCATTTTGTCAGTAAATGTAAACCGGTGCTTATAACTACATCAATTAATAATCAGATATTAAAAGGGAAGATATCGTCTATTTTATATTTGATCGTCTACAGTCAGTCTCCTGTTGGTCGCCCAATCTGCAGACTATTGAGTGTCTCTCTGTCTCTGTCTCTGTCTGTCTGTCTGTCTGTCTGTCTGTCTGTCTGTCTCTCTCTCTCTCTCTCTCTCTCTCTCTCTCTCTCTCTCTCTCTCTCTCTCTCTCTCTCTCTCTCTCTCTCTCTCTCTCTCCTCCTCTCTCTCTCTCTCTCTCTCTCTCTCTCTCTCTCTCTCTCTATCAACTTGGGGAGACTGGACTTACACTCAAGTCGGCCTCTGACGGTCCTATTTTTCACGAGGTGTTATTTTAATAGTGTCCGTAAAGTGTACCATAGGCGATTGTGCGTCCAATGCAAATTACTTTTTACATTTATCTGTACTGTAAACCTCCTCCTTCAACATTTGTTCAAATGCATTTTATATAAATCTACCAACATATCGTGTGATAAATTTGCATCGACCCTAAGTGTAACATTTGCTGTAAACGACCTAAATCGCTTAGATTCTGGATGTGTTCCTCTAAGCTGGAAGAAATCGACCAGGTGATGATGATGCTCCGATGATCTGAGAACATGTGCCAAGGATTCAGAAAATATCTAAAAGTACATGGCACAAGCTGAAAAGTAAGGTCAAAGTACTATCCAATAGTCTAAGAATGCAAAATTTGCTATATCGCACAAAAGCTGCCCACCGGCTGAAGATAAAGAGATTGCGCAGTTGTCCTAAGAGGTTATCACATCGTTGTCTGTTGTGAATGTGCTTTATCAACCTAGTGTTGAAATTACATACCTTGCAGTTGACCATGTAGGCACATATACCCAGTCCATTTTAGTTCTATTCACTGGTGCCTTTTCAAGTTGGCGGCTTGAGGATACTACCCCACAAAACATGTATGATCTCCAGAGAGCCCTAGACATGCAAGTGTGTGGGCATATAAAATATCAAAACAGAATGAAGTGAAGGAATGAACTTCAGCAGACTGTCGCGTATAATAGTGATAGGATGTTGCGTAGATCGTGGGGTGATCGCGTTGGCTTGGCCAGCTAGTAACTGCTGCCGAGAAAGCCAAGCGACCCGGGTGGGGGGAGGGGGGGAGTCTGAGACAGTCCCCTTTTTGGCGTGGCTGTTATATTCGACATGCACCTGAAAACTTAATTGATGAAACTAAAACTAGGAAAACTAAAAGTCGGGAAAATGGCACGCAACTTACGGGATTTTTGTCAAGCCGCACAAAAACGACTTAGGAAGGTTAAAACCATGTAGCGCGGGGTTACGACTCGGGCGACATTTGCTATATCTTTCCGCGTAATAAAGAGATGATTTATGCACTTTTCGGTTTTACACGTTTGTCCAGCTTGAGTAGTGAGTGATCGGTTACCTCCGTGAGAGAGATGGTGTTCCGATGCAGTTATCCAAAGTGTTATCAGAAATGCGCAGTGCGGACCTCGCTCATAAATCCCAGAGAACGACTGCGGGGATATCAAATGCTTGAAGGCCTTGACAAGCCCATTCGGTCGTTAATCACGGGAATTATACATACCCCGGACCGCGAACAGTTAGAAGTATTTTACTTGCATAGTATCTTATTCACTTGTAATATGCTCAGACCTTCCGTGCATTGGATGCCCTGACGAAGTTGTTGAGCTTCGGCTCTATTTGTAAGACCGTATCTCAGTCATGAGTTGATTGATCACCGCGCTGGTGTGTTTTCCCAAATGCCCGTTCAATCGATAATGGACATCCCTTTTTTCCGGCTCTAATCGCGTTTCACGCGACACTTGCACAGTCGATGGTGATAGTGATGGGCTCGGACGGAGTGTGAACCCGAAGTATCGTTTCCCCTTACACTATTTATTGCACTTGCTAGATTTTTATCTTAGTTTTCGAACGCACACTTTGAGAGAGCCTCCCAGTAGTACAGATTCAACCAGATCTTGTCCTAGAATATGTGTCGAATGAAGGGTTACATACCAGGCGCCAAATGTAAAATAATTATTTTACACATTAGAAGAACATATTCATACGAAAAGGGTGTATTTGCATGCATTTATCAATAAAAAACTACTATAGCATAAGTATAAATAAATCAATACAGACATAAGTAAATACATATATGAGTGAAAAAACATACATATATGTGAACCAATTCACACAAGACAAGAAGACAGACACATACATACATACGTGCATACGTACGTGCATACATACATACATACGTACGTGCATACATACATACATACATACATACATACATACATACATACATACATACATACATACATACATACATACATACATGCACTCACGCACGCACATACATACGTGCATACGTACGTGCATACATACATACATACATACATACATACATACATACATACATACATACATACATACATACATACATACATACATACATACATACATACATACATACATACATACACAAGACCATATGCACTCATGCACGCACGCACGCACATACATACATACATACATACATAGCCCATATGCACTCATGCACGCACGCACGCACATACACACAAACCCACACACTCATATACATACATACATACATACATACATACATACATACATACATACATACATACATACATACATACATACATACATACATACATATATACATACATACATATACACACATACAGGATCGAAAAGTTTACATGAGGGGAACGAAGTACGCTTGCGTATATCCACTCGCACACACACATACTGCTACTCGGAAAAGTTTACATGAGGGGGAACGAAATACGCATGCGTATATCTACTCGCACACACACACACTGCTCTGAAAAGTTTACATGAGGGGGAACGAAATACGCATGCGTATATCTACTCGCACACACACACACACACTGATCCACGCCGCCCTGGAAGATATCCTATAATGCATTGCTGTAAGCCCAACGCCTAAACCGGAAATAGGCTCATTTGGCGTCAAGACACCAAGGCGAGCGGACCGGCCTCGCTCATCCAATCTTGCCGCATATGGCAAGCAATTGCGATAATGACGAATGCTTTATTTCCAAAAATCAGTAAATGACATGCTTTATCCATCCGTACTTCAGTGAGACACGTTCCCCAGTCAGTAAATGACAATGGGCCGGGTACCCCAGGCCTCCCACAAGTATCAGAGTGTTCACAGCCCCGTGGATAGCTGTGATATCGCAGCGGTACTCGTGGCGAACGCGATCGAGTCATTGGGTCATCGCCACAGGGACTGTGGCGATGACCCCAAACCAATGACCCGAGCGCGTTCGACACGCCACAAGTACCGCTGCGATATCACAGCTACCCCGTGGATTGTTGTAGCGAAGCCAGCAGTTTTTCTCACAGAAACAAGTTGCATAATGTACTCAGTAAAACGTTGTCAGGTACATGTAACATGAAAACTGACTGAGGTCGAAGTGACTAAGGCACCGGGATTGATTTGACCACAAACAACGACAAGAGGGTGTGAATTACTTGGGTCGAAACGGACAGGGGTCGAGGTGACCTGCTGCCCCGGTCCTCAACTGCAGGCCTGACGGCCTGGCTATGTTTACATAAGGCGTCCACATTTTAGAAAATCACTAAAAGTAGGCAGAAAGAAAGCCCCCATTACGTGAAAACGCTAGGGGTCGATAGGGGTCGGATGACAGTTTGACACATTTCGTACCATTAAGAGTCGAATGATACTACATTGACCGGGTTGACCATATGACTTTCATCAAAAAACGTCCGGGGAAAAGTGAATACATTTGATGTTTGACCAAACTTTACAAAGCATCAATTTTTCGATCAAAAAATTCACGCGTAGAACTAATGAAAATTCGTAAAAAAATACCACTGCCTTGTACATCAGGCACTAAAATGTCGTAGGCGTGAAAATGAGTTTATCAGAAAATACACAGTGGCTCTTAATATTAGTTTGAAAATTCCAGTTCTCCGTACTCCGTTGCTGTCTAGTTCCAGTGGGCATACTTGGCATTCCAGACATTCATTCCCTGCTGAGTGGAACTACGTACGATCCTGAGTAAAGTAAGGGGTGGACCATTTGATATCCTGGGGGGGCTTGGAAGATTGGTGGAGAGCCATTATTTTTTTCCCCACGTGCTTCACCATGAATTATTTTTTTTCTACAGGGCATATGCTGGCAACTTTTTTTTTTCACTTTCCTTCTTCGAGATATATTTTTTTTTTACCAAATTTCGGTGCAATGTTTGTTTGCTTGGTTTTTCACACCCAGTAACAAGATGCTGTTCTATCGCGCACAGACTATATTCAAGAAACTAAATGAAGTTATGTAAATACATGTACATTTTTGATTCACTTTACAAAAACATATTTGTAAAATCATGTACATTTATGGCATTTACTTGTTATTGTTGTCCTTACATTGAAAGTAGCCGGGTAATTTAAGAAAGTAGACGGGTGGACTGCGAGGGAGAGAAGCGACTGAGTGGCGAGTGAGCGTAGCGAACGAGGGGGGGAGAGCGCGAGAGGGGGGTGTCCCCCCTCTCGCAAGGCGAAAAATGAAATTTTGGAGTGGAAATGCGTTTTCTCTGGTGGCATCTGAGGTGACATTCACTGACTGAAACAGTACTTTTGTTGTGTGTCTTAGACGTGGCTCACATACAACAAACAAACAAACATGATTTTGTTTTGTTTGTATTATTTATGACACACTTATGGTTTTATTTGCAGTGAAGATGTAACATTTAATCTTAAATCACCTGCTGTCTGCTCATTTCATTGCCCATTTCCCATTCTTCATTACCACATAGTAGTTTCCCCAAAACCATCAAACTCATTCAATTCTAATCAAACACATTCGCTTTTGTTAAGAAAAACATTGGTAAGATAATTCACTATAACAGTGTTCGCATTTACGAATAAAACATGCGTATATAGAAAACTCATAACAATGAAAAAATGTGTAGAGAGTCGATCCAATGCGTAATAATATTACGCATTGGATTGAGTCTCTACGCATTCTTTCATTGTTATGAGTTTTCTATGCGCAAACGATAATAGTAAAATGTTTGCAGGGTGTCTCTCTTCTTGTGGTATTTTGACAAAATCCTTACATTCAGATTTACACATTTCTGGAAAACACTGGTGAGCAATTTCAATTTCAGCATACTTCCTCTAATCAGAAGGTCATGTATACTGTACAATTGTTCATATTCAGTTATTGTTCCTCAAGCTTGAAATGGTTTATGCTTTATAAAACTCCAGAGCTACTGCTTGATTTTTATTGATGCTGCAGTGTGCATCGAACAATTGCCAAGATTTTTTTTTTTCCGAGTCGCAATGGTCCATAATTTTTTTTCCATCAGCCACCTAAAGCCAGATTTTTTTTTTCGAGCAACTCCACCTGGCATCTTTTTTTTTCCCCAAATCTTCCAAGCCCCCCCCCCAGGATATCAAATGGTCCACCCCTAAGCAGAGAGTTTAGAGAGCAGAGAGTTTAGCAGTAAAGCTGTTGCTTTAGTTCCAGTAAGCTGTTGCTGTTGTTCCTGTTGAATACTGTATTTAACCATTAAAGAATATAAGCCGAATGGCAGAGAGCTGTATACCCGACTGCCAGTGTTTTATTGGCCTGGGTTGGGCCGTTAACCCCAGCAGAACTTCGCCGGCATGGCAGGTACCATTAAGTCAGAAACCCTTACGGGGCCTCTAAGCAGTGTAGTATTACTCAGGCCGGCTACCACTTTACCACTGTGTAAAGCCCTGTACGAACCCGACTCACGACACAAAGGCAAGAAAGAGAAAAAGTGTCGCACATCTTTGTCATCGTCACTAGCCTTCGACGCCGCGAGGTACGTAGAGTCCGAGTTAGGAGTGAGCTCCCCGGTGTGGCACTTCCGGGCCTGCAGATCGTCGCGTCAGTGTGTGTATCTCAGAGAGAGTAGCAATGTGTGTGTTGTGTTTGTTGTGTGTGTGTGTGTGTGTGTGTGTAAGTGTGTGTGTGCGAGTGGATATACGCATGCGTACTTCGTTCCCCCTCATGTAAACTTTTCAGAGCAGTGTGTGTGTGCGCGAGTAGATATACGCATGCGTATTTCGTTCCCCCTCATGTAAACTTTTCCGAGTAGCAGTGTGTGTGTGTGTGTGTGAGTGTGTGTGTGTGTGCGACTGGATATACGCATGCGTACTTCGTTCCCCTCATGTAAACTTTTCGATCCTGTATGTATGTGTGTATATGTATGTATGTATGTATGTATGTATGTATGTATGTATGTATGTATGTATGTATGTGCGTGCGTGCGTGCGTGAGTGCATGCATGCATGTATGTATGTATGTATGTATGTATGTATGTATGTATGTATGTATGTATGTATGTATGTATGTATGTATGTATGTATGTATGTATGTATGCATGTATGTATGCACGTACGTATGCACGTATGTATGTGCATGCGTGAGTGCATGTATGTATGTATGTATGTATGTATGTATGAATGTATGTATGTATGTATGTATGTATGTATGTATGTATGTATGCACGTACGTATGTATGTATGTATGCACGTACGTATGCACGTATGTATGTATGTGTCTGTCTTCATGTCTTGTGTGAATTGGTTCACATATATGTATGTTTTTTCACTCATATATGTATTTACTTATGTCTGTATTGATTTATTTATACTTATGCTATAGTAGTTTATTTTTATTGATAAATGCATGCAAATACACCCTTTTCGTATGAATATGTTCTTCTAATGTGAAAAATAATTATTTTACATTTGGCGCCTGGTAGTTACAGTACAACAAAAAACTTGCGACTCTTATGATTTGCGCTTTCCGCGAACTCGAACTTGACTATGAGGGCTTGGGTGGTAAGGGGGCTATTATACATCTTTTATTCGCTCTCAAAATCTTGATATATTTATTTTTTTGCTGCTTTTATATGGAGGCATTCAATTCTGCCAATTTTATACAAATTTTGGGTCGCCCTTCACGCGAACATTTCTGTTCAAAAGTCGTCATGACTGCATAAACGTATCAGCAAATTTGTCTCCATTTTGACCTCACTCACCTAATGGTAGATCCCCTTATATACACTCACTTCTTTCGATATTTGTTATGAAGCGCACTTCCGATTTTAGGTCGCGATATAGATTAGCTTTGATATATTTATGACTTATTACGCCAAGTATGCATTGGAGTTGATAATCAGAATGCCATGCTCATCAAACCTATACCCTATAGGTAGACCCAAGTATGAGCAATGAATAGCAGACATTTTGTCGATATAAATAGATTCAGTATTGATATTTCGGTGAAATACCTAAACTCATCCGATATGCAAATGAGCTAATAATCAGAATGTCATACTCATCAAAGTTACAGAATACTAGCTGGACCTAATATAATCAATAAATTAGTAGAGGTTCGGTCAAAATCAATCCCTCGGTATTGCTGTTGGACCTAATTGCGGAAATAAATATACAAAAGAAGTAATAATCAAAATGTCGTGCTCATAAAAGTCACACCATAAATAGACCTAACTATGATCAACAAATAGCAGAGGTTTGGTCAAAATCGGTGAATTCAGTATTGATATACGGCATAATTACAGAAATTCACTAAATATGCAAATAGGCTAATAGTGATTTTGTCACGCCTAAACATCCTACAGTTTAGGTGGGCTTAAGTATGATTAATAGATAGTGTAAGCTTATTCATAATCAATGCCTCGAGTATTAATATATAGCCTAATTACAGACCTTCATTAAATATGCAAATAAGCAAATAATCAGCACGTCATACTTATCAAATTCTCTGCGCAGCTTGACCTATATATGACCATACACCTCAGATGGCTGATGAAATTCAATGCATTGAATTTTGATGTATGGTCTACTGTATATTAAATGACTAAATGAGCTTAAAATCTATAAGCCATGCCGACCAAACTTTTAGCAGGGTAAGATTATAAGGTAGTTTGAGTGCCATCATAGATACATAAACTTTGATTGCTTAATTCTCGAGATACTGATAGCCAATTGCACAAATTAATTAATTATGCAAATTACCAAATTGCGATTAATTATGCCGACCATAACCACAATATCTTATCAGATCTAGATCTTACCATGACTATGCTATGTGCCACTTTGCATGACATTCTGACCAACAACAACCACAAAATGGCTTCCTGGCGGCCATATTGGACCGGATGACAGAATAAATTGACGTGCACATGTATGCCATGAAGTGTTGTCCTCATGCCGCGTTGTGACAAATTGGTCCAGTCATTTCTGAGAAACAACGTCCGATCGGACGCACGCAAGCAGGCAAGAAACCCAATCTGAAATCCCCATTCCGGACTTCGTCCGGCGGGGGACTAAGGGAGCGTTCAGTTATTATGGCCGAGGCTGGGCCGGCAAATTCTTCTTGCGCATCAGTCAAAATTAGTGAAACCCCTACTCATTGTACAAAAAAATTGATGACCCCACCTTTTAAGATGAAAAAAATTTCATGACCCCCCCCCCCCACATTGTTTGAGTAAAGCTGCACACACAAACATCTCAGGGGGTATGGGGCGATAGAATGCAAAAAAAGAGAGATTCTTAGATTTTTTCAAATGACAAACTCACAAGGTATTCATGTTCAAATTCCCCCTTCTGGCTTGCTATAATTTCGAAACTACCCTTAAAAGGGATTAGACAGAAATTACAGGTGGATCGCAATATTTTTGCACAAGCGTGTGTGTACAAAATTTTGATATTTGGATTTAATTGATAATCAGTTGTTGATAATGTTGATTCACTGTTTATGGTAGTGTATGAGAACACTATGTAATACTTTTTCAATAGAAAACTAGATGCATTTATAGATATTTGATAATTGACATAAATGTACTTAATTGGAATAGGGTTGTTACAACTGGTATGTGGACAAAAACTTTGACTTTAGAATTTCATTAAAAAGTTCACCCACTATACATGGGAGTCTATGATAAAATTGTGAATAAATTTTTTCCAATGAAAAACTTTCTATACTTGTACATATACAGACATTGAATAATTAACATAATCGCACTTGATTGGAATATGATGGTTAAAGGTGCATATTATGTATACAAGAAATCTGATTGTGGATTTCATTGAAAATGTTCACCAACTATACATGAGAGTCTACGAGGAAACTATGAATATTTTTTCCAATACAAAATAGGTAAATCTGTGTATTTATGTACTCTCAATTATTAATATTAATGTACTTGATTAGACTAGGGTGGTTACAAATGGATATGTGTGCAAGAAATTGGATTTCAGAACTTCACCAAAATGTTGATTCACTGTACATGGTAGTCTATGCGGAAACTATGAACAATTTTTTTCCAATACAAACCTATCTAAATCTGTGTATTTATAGACATTTGATAATTCATTTTAAAGTACTTAGTTAGACTGGGGTGGTGAAGGTTGATATGTGTGCAAGAAATTGGATTTTAGAATTTCACCGAAATGTTGATTCACTATATTTTGGAGTCTATGAGAAAACTATGAATAATTTATTTACAGTGCTAGACTAAATTAATTTGTGCTTTTATAATTGATTCAAATGTACTTGATTCAAATAGGGTATTTGAAAGTTCAGATGTCGACAACAATTATGATATTGGAATTTCACCTAAAAGTATTATTTAACTCTTCATGGTACTAGTAGTGTACAGGTAACTGTTAAATAATTTCCCTGACAAACCTTGCTATATCTCTAATATGTAAGTAATAGGAATTGTTCATTGCCCTAAGTGAGCTCGATTTACAATAAGACAAGCCTCAGAGTTGCCAAGTAAAGATGTTCATGTGACAGATAAGTATACTTTTGTTCAGATTTACAGTTAAATGACTCCAGAGAATGAAATCATGCAGCGAATCATTTTATCTCCCAGAATATTTCTGAACACTGGAACTGCTTCTTGACGGGATGGATACTTATGAAAATTAAGTGACCCCCCCCCCCCTCTGAGCTGTTTGAAAAATACATGACCCCCTTTGCAGTTTTCAAATTTGAAGTGACCCTCCCTGGATTTTGCCGGCCCAACCCCGGCCATAACAACTGCCCGCTCCCTAATAATAGTTGAGTCTGTTTGTATGACACCTGCTGCTCAATGGACAATAACAAAACATACATTCCAGACTTTTGAGAGCCTTTATAGATTTGTCCTCTGTTGTAACAGTCGTTAAACGGTACATTCCATCTGAAACTGAGCAACTTCATCCGCATGGCATCATCACTCATTCCGCCGTCATTCAGGAAAATAGAAGGCTCACTCAGTGAGGTAATTCATTCATAGTCTAAGATTGTTGACGTCTTCCTCAGTTTTTTTTTTCATTTCCATCGACAGGGTTGTTGTTCCCGCCGTCCAAGGTCGCAAAATACCTCCCGGGAATCGAGCATCAATTCAAATAACGTTGGTCAGGCACGTAGTGAACGTCAATATACTGTCATTTAACTTACGCTGAGGTTACCTGTATGTTAGGACCGCCGTTAGCTCATTTGCATATATATCAGTTACATACTAGAAAGTATGTCGTCATTTCCTTGAGTTGTTCGCCGCTGCGATGTTTGTGAGCCTTACGGTGATGTTTACCGCGTATTATTTCAACATTCTACAAGGTTTTTACAAATTGACTGGTTTATATGATAAATAAGGCACTGAAAAATAACACTGTCCTGAAGCAACTCGTTTATTTGAGATGTAACACACCTCAAGGACAGATTTCTGAACTCTCAAATTATTACAATACTTTGCTTTTGTGAGGATTTTGTGGAGTCATTTTAAGGCTTGCCGTGCAAATGACTTTTTACCGTTTCTCTTTGTGTGAACGTCGAAAGTGTCACTTTTCTCCACGCGGATTGGGGCCCTTATGAATCTCTATTATCGATAAATTTTCGGCAATAGCTTTTTTAGCGCCAAAATTTGCAAGATGACCTCTACACCCCCATGATTTTTGTTTCATTTTGAATTTTCCACTAGCAATGTCTAAAGGGAGGTTGTCATTGGAACTACGTCTGTGCGACTTTCAAAATGTGTTTCTTGGATGATATCTAGATGTGTCGCGTAAACATCGCTGCAACATTTAAATTTTACGATGTGCATTTGACAAACACGAGTTAATTGTCATCAACTGCCAATGTGCCTTGGAAATAGTGTTTACATTGATCGTATGGGTCCAATACGACATTTGAACGCAGTTCCCACGCCCACCTCCCTTTAAGCAAAAGTTCACTGAAAGTTAAACACCCACCGTTTGTTTCTAGGTGACGTCATCCGTACAAGTATGGGTATCACCAAATTAGTGAGGGTGAGTAGATTCGAAGCGTGGAGTTGTGAGTAAAGGATATGCGTGTAAACATATAGAGTTTGAACGATTCGTCTGTATGTATGTATGTATGTATGAATGCATGCATGCATGCATGTATGCATGTATGTATTTTTGTATGTATGTATGTATGTATGTATGTATGTATGTATGTATGTATGTATGTATGTATGTATGTATGTATGTATGTGTGTATGTGTGTATGTGTGTATGCGTGTGTGTATGTATGTATGTATGTATGTATGTATGTATGTATGTATGTATGTATGTATGTATGTATGTATGTATGTATGTATGCATTTATCTATCTATCCATCCATCTATGTAGCTAAACATATTTTATAATCCTATTTATCTGGCCTTCCGATCAATAAGGCAGCCGAGTCATCATCAATCAATCAATCAATCAATCAATCAATCAGTTAAGCAATCTGAGCTAGTGTCGTCGATAAACTTAGTGCAATAAATAGACCACATCATGCACTTGTCGCGCACAGAAGACGGTTGTCACTCAGTGGCAGATGATCGCAATTGACAATGACGTCCACGCCAACTTTTACCAATTAATGGACATCATTTTTCACTCACGATTACAGTAATCTATTCAAGTTCAGTTTCCCCCTCGAATCACAGTCTGCCTTTAATTAATGCGACATCAAAACTTATCCTGTTGACGGCCGTTAATTACGTTCAGGTCAGGCACACAGAACTGCTGAGTTCAACGTCTCTGGCGCCCTCAACGATGTCCGGAGTGAAAGTGACTCTTGCTTTCCTAAACGAAATCGCTTAAAATCGTCGGAAACAAATTTTATTCAATTCCATCACAATACCACACTGACATTCACATATACACGATATGCTCCCATACGGTCGTATTAAATACGGTCGTATTCCCATACTGTTCTTCAAACCTTATGAGGATTCTAAACTATCGCAACATCTGTCAACTCTGATGTTTGGTACGTTCATAAATTCTGACCCTATTTCATTCATGACTTCTCTTATTTTTCATGTAACTGTAAAGCTGCACAGCTAGAAACGGGTGATCGATTCTTAAAAACGAATACGTGTCACAAACTATCTTAACATATATTCTGTGTCGCTCATTGCCCGTGATCCCTTGAAACGAACCTGTGTACTGTATCGGTTGATATACTGGTGTTGGGAGATTTTGTGTCTCAGTACACAGCGTGTTAGGACTTCCCCAAGGCGAGGCATTGCCTCGACAACGAGACGCAAACCGGAGTCAGACTTTAGAAACCAAACACCTCTTTTGAGTCTATCATTCATAATTTAATTTTCAATTTCCAACCGTTGTACTCTCGGATCTACTCTGGTGACGAGAACGCTCACTCAAAGGAGATAGAAATGCCACTCTATAAAGCTGAGATGGAAATATCAGGTACACAACAAAAGTCTAGGATTTAACGTCGATGGTGAATTACCGTCGGACTAGCGGAGAACATTAAGCGTTTCTATATTCATCGTCTTTTAATACGCCTGCACGCGTCGCGAAATTGCGAGGGCGCTTATATATGAGGGCTCTCGGGGCAAAGTTATTTTCAACAGGACCATCGCCCGATTATAATTCTTAAGACGTCTGAGGTATATTTTCCTGGTCACACTTTGATTTTAACTGCAACGCAGCGATTACGAATAGGATGGCGATGTGTTCACTGCAGTAACCACAGGTATCGTTTGTAGACTTTGGAGTATATGGATATCATTCTTCAATCTGTGATACTTCCAAAAATGCACAAAATTCGCTACCAACGGCCTCCTATTTCTTTAATGAAAACTCAAATTACGGCCATGAAGGTAGAACGTGAATCGGGGACCGACGGACTCTCAAACGTTCACAATTCTTTTCTGATACACCACTTGTAAGGGTTCACTTTAAAGCTCTTGGTGTAAGAAAACTTTTCACCTGTTTAGTTTTTCGAAATTCGAAAATTTTATTTTTCCCCATAGAGTTAACACAGGGATGGCGACCATTTTGAATTTAAATATCAGTAAATCTTGAGTTATTTGTTTCTCTGGTACCAAAAGTTGCACGGTGACCTCCGATTTTTATTCTTGATTTTGAAACAGAGTGGTTGAAAGATTCCTTAAGGAAAGTTTTAGCAAGGGCTTAATAAGTTAACCATATCAGAGGATTATAATAAATAAATCACATCAAGCGATTATGCTTTCTTACAAAACCATGCACAAGATCGAAAGTCAAACTGTCGGATGTGTTCGAGCGAATTACAAGCTTGTTTTCTTTAAAAGCAGGCTACGACGTATAATGTTTCCAACAATGGACGAAACTTTGAAATATTATAAGGCACAAATATCACAGTGATTTTGTTTTCTTAAAAAGAATCATTTCTTCGTGGTTTGACGTTCGCTGGAACATCTCTACGATCCCTTGCAGGTCTTCACACTTGCGCATTTTTATGTTTGTTGTGACGTAGAGGTCACTCATACGGCGTCCTCTAATGAGAGAACATTATGGTTTCCACCTCTAAATGCTAAACATACAGAGATAAGTAAGATTGACAGTCTAGATCATCCTCAAATGTAGGGCTACTGCGCAATGACGCTGTTAAAATGAGACCTTTTCTGGCGTCTAATGAGAGCATACATTGTGCAGAAACACATACACCGGAAAGTAAAATTGCTTTTCCATTCAAGATTCCGAGCGCTGAATTGAAGTAATTTTGGTTGGTTATAGGCTGCTCTCGCTGCGTGGAAAATCAATTCCCATCGATGCAGGAATAAGATCGACGCTGAACGTACATTCACAGGCTCAGCAGCAAGACGCTCGTTCAGTTCGTCGTGCTGTCCGAACTTCCAAAGCTTACGATTTGAACAAGCTCTGGCTGGCTTCGCGGCCTGTGACACCCTGTGAAACATCGTGTTTTCTGGTGGCTTAAGATAGAACGCCCCTCGAGAACAGATAGTCGGCATCTCAAATTTCTATCATTCTTTTCTCGTCTACCACTTGTGGGGGCTCATTTTAAAGCTCTTGGTGTAAGAAAAACATTCACCGTCTTAGTATTTCGAAAATCCAAAATTTAATATTCCCCATAGAGTTAACAGAGGAACGGCGGACATTTTGAATTTCAAATATCGCAAAATGTTGGGTAATTTGTTTCGCTATTTCCAAATTTTACACGGTGATCCCCTATTTTTATTTTCGATTTGTAAGAGAATGGTTGAAAGTTTCATTGAGGAAAGTTTGAGCGAAAGTTTAAGTCTTTCATTTTCGAGACACATACCGCGTAAGGATGAAGGTTGCTGGAAATTGTTCAACGCTAACCGAACACTTGTTGAAAACTTTCAACATCATTTAACTCCACACTGTCAACTTTTTAATCCAAGCAAAACACAGACGCGTATCGCCAAACTCATTGTCCGGCAAAACGATGAGTTTTAAGCGGTAAATCGATATTTACTGCCGAGAGACGTCGGAAGGTTTCCGTAACTTTAATGCCTTGTTCGTAATAGAAGCAAAACAGCTTAACGAGTCACTTCTCTCGTCCAAACACGACATGTTGCGGTTCACACATTTAGCGCCCTACTTTGAAACATCCGTACGAACGTCATCACTTTCCTGTTGCGCACGAGGGGCGTTACATTTCTCTTTGCGCAAACGAATGCGCCCCTAACCTCGGGTACAAATCGTGACACGTATGTTGCCGACTTAATTGAGAGTGGCGACGGACAAATTAACAGAGAAAAGCCGCGCGTGTGTGAGTAGAAATGCAATGCCCGCCATTCTTAGATCTCAAAAGAGAGTGCAAAGGAACAATGGTGCGATCAACTTTCTCTTGATCATCAAAACGACATAACATAACGCATCAGACACCGATGCGTTGTTCCAGTACGAGTGCTAATCACACAATACCTTTCGCAGGAAGAATGGATCCATACTTCCCGATTTCACGAAAACAAAATGTTTTATCGTGATGCTCCACTTCTTGCACAAACCTGTTCCATCAAGGTATTACCCAAACACTCTTTTAGCCCCAATTAACTATATATCTCTTTGCTCAATAAAAAAAAAAACAATGTTCTGGGAAGGAGTTGATACCAAATATTCAGCCATATTGTCTGTGAAACGCCACTATTTCAATCATTGGCGATGGATTCGGTCGATTGTTCAGATACATTGTATTTTGTTTTCTCGCTCGCGGCGGCCATATTTGACTTGCAGATCGAAAATCATTCATTGTTAATATCTAAGTCGTTAAAATCTAAGTTGTGCGTATGTCGTCATGTCTGAAGAACGTTCTGTGGTCACACTAAGGTTAGTATTTTTGCATAAGCAGATTTTGATTTCCAGCCATCTAATAAAAAGAAAATGCATAAAAGATACAGCTAATGGGCCTTTAAGGAGTTATATTCCTCTCAATGAACCAACCGACTTATCCAAACAAAGCTAAAATAATCCCCTTTTGTAGAAAGATGTCAAAACGGTTAATAATTATGTGCGGGGTTGGTAATAATTTGACGGTGAACAGCAATTTGAATACGGCTTGGTTATTCGCTGTCTTAGATTTTATCCAGTGACCAATCAAATGCGGTGTCTCTTTTCGAATACACGTTTCAGACTCTGGTCTGTCTCGGTAAATCACATGAACTTTCTTCGTCCTTTGTCGCATACTTGTTTAAATAATGCATGGCAACAGCGGCACTGCCAAAGGAAACACAAAGTAGAGAGAAAACCTAGATTTGACTCGAGGGCAAACATGGAGAGCGCGATGGCTGGTATGATATCGATCGTCACCCCTCCCGGAAAGCGCTACACTTCATGCATGGCGCATTTGTCGGGGCCAGCCAAAGAGTAGAGATCGTTACGGTAAAATGCTAGTAACAGCGTGATAAGGGGATCGCATCTCTTAGATAAAGTTCCACTTGCGGTTAAAAAATTTACTGTAATGACTGAAAATGGCTGGTCAATGTTCTGGCTGATCAATACCTCATTATTTTGAACTTTTTTCTGTAAAAGTTATTTCTATAAGTCGAATCTAATGATTTTCAAGTGAAACATCAAATCTAGTACAAATCGAAAGCACCGTATACAGGCGCATCCATGGATTCACTTAGAGTCATAAACAAGAAACATAAAAACAAACACACAGCGATCCCTTCTGGCGTGAGCGAGAACTCGCAGGTGTAGTCAAGAGAGGAGACAGTTCATGGACAGGCACAACGCCCTCATATGCAAATTTGAAAGTTTCTGTCTTTTTGTGCTGGCCATGTCGTTGTCTACTTTATCCAAGACAGATTCACACGGCTGTCTCACCTGACGCAATTATTTTGCTTTGATCGTCTCTAAATAAGTGACATTCGCAAAATTGATGCGTTTCTGTGCGATTTTGGACGTAATGATAAAGCATTTACAGGCGTAAATTTTCGTCCAAAGAACATGGTAATTGCAGACGTAAACAAATATTTAACATTTCCCTACTGGTTAGAATGTTACAGTCTATGCAGTAGAAGATACTATGGAAATGTCAAACGCTTAAAGGGATACAGTCGTCGGAACTGTGCTCAAAGGTCGTATGGGAGCCATACGACCAATGTAAACACTGTATCCAAGGTACGATGGTGATCGATGAAAGTTAAAACAGGTCTGTCATAATCTACATCGTATAATTTTCATTGTTGCAGCTATGATGATGAGATGCATCTAGATATCGTGCACGAAATACACTCTTTGTAAACAAGAAACTCGCACAGGCGCAGTTCCGACGACTGTTTCCCTTGAAGTAAAATATCATCATGAACATCGTATCACGTTTACTGCTTAGGGAAACTTGGAATCAAACAAACAAACAAGGTCCCTGCACAAGGAGTACGCATGCAGAGAACGTGTACTACGGTTCGTACTATAGGTACGATGCGCCTCGGGGACACACATTCGGACTCTTAAATTTTTACAATTCTTTCATTACCTATCACTTGTTGGGGCTCATTTTGTAGCTCATGATGTAAGTAACAATTTCACCGCCTTAGTTTTGTAGATGTGAAAAAAAAATAATTTTCCCCATAGAGCTAACACAGGGGTGGCGGCCATCTTGAATTTCAAATATCAGTAAATTTTAACTAATTTGCTTCTCCAATACCAATATTTGCACGGCAACCCTGATATATATTCTTGCTTTGTTAAGAAAATGGTTTAAAGTTTCGTTGACGAAAGTTTGACTTAAAGTTAAAGTCTTTCAATTTCGAGGCGCGAACTGCGAGCAGTATATAATCCTCGGTAAATACTGGCATCACTCACTGTTACCCACTCACATATCAAAACCGTTTTCGGGGAAGGCTGTAGTAATTGCGCTGGATTGCATCTAGGGCCAATCAAATTACGGAGGCATTGAAGCATTGTGATTTCATTGTCTGGAAAGTCAATTCGGACGTGTTTACATGGTGTTGAATTTCTGAGTGAGAGCGTGATCGGGTTGAGTATAACCTCTTTAGAGTCAGTCAAGGCATAAAATGAAAGACTATATAACCGATATAGTGACATCGTTTTAGTATATGTCGAACAAAAATTTAAAGGCGAATTAAAAAGACTGAGTCATTTTAGTTGATTTTGTCTTCCTTTGGACTGTTTCAACCCATCAAAGAGACCTATGATGATAATGGTTTCTAACCCTTTACCATCTTTTGGCCGTCAACATTTCCAAAAATGTATTGCTTCTGCGCATTTCTCATGCGAGCGACATCCGCAGAAGAACCTTCCATACCAGTGCAAACATGAGTAAATCATACGGTGACTTGATCACCAGCGTGTACCTTGCAGCATTTCTACCTTGTGTGTGTGTGTGTGTGTGTGTGTGTGTGTGTGTGTGTGTGTGTGTGTGTGTGTGTGCGTGCGTGTATCTGTGTCTGTGTCTGTGTCCGTCCGTCTGTCTCTGTCTGTCTGTGTGTCTGTGCGTCTGTGTCCGTCCCGTCTCTCTCTCTGTCTGTCTGTCTGTCTGATTCTGTCTGGCTGGCTCCCTATCTATCTTTGTCTATCTGTACATGTGTATGAATGCGTGTTCTGCTTATCTTAGTGGCTTCAGACAATTCCAGTGTTAGCTTTACCGAAAAATAAAACGACTACATTCTTTACAAACAATATCTGTAAATTAACAAAGAAATAAGAGAGAGTTAAATAAGAATCCAGATGACAATGAGGAGCTTTTTAGGTTGACATGTTTCTGGGATATGTTTGTGTTAAACACTTGATCGCCCACGCTTTGTCTGCGGATAATGGGACAGACAGAGAGAGTTCGTTTTTCTTTATGAATGGACCTATTTTCTGAGCGAGTAAGCAGCGATTGCAAATGATACAGTCAATACTATAACAACAACAGGCAAAGATCACATCACTTTAAGAATCGCATTGCCCTTGACAGGTTCCAAAGTCCTTTATTATCCCTGATGCCAAATAGAAATTACTCCTTCGGAAGCGAAATGTAAATTTTCTGGATGATTCAAAATTACCTTGGATTAATAGAGACATTTCTGATTCATAGAACGATCAGACAGAAATATGAATATAAATGAGTTTTACTGAGAAGTACTAAGTAAAGCTTTGGATGATTTTGCACTGCAGAATTCACGCGAATATAATGAAAAACAAGCGATGATAAATGAGTGCAATTACACATTGATGTAGTCTTCCTCGACTTCATCTTGAAAAATACCCCTAGGAATCACAGTTAGGCTGCGTTCACAAAAAACGGTTAGGGGGGGCTGGAGGAATTCAGGGGGGGATTCGAAAATTTTTGGGGTAGTAGAGGGGGGGACTTGAAAATTTTGCTCTACCTATAGGGGGGGGACTTGAAAATTTTTTGTTCCCTTTTGTGTTTTACATTTGCCAATTCCAAGCTTTTGTAGATAATTCAATGAAAAATGAATACCATTTTTAATGTCATCAAAATGTTTTAATGTCAGAAATAATTTAACAAAATTTAGAACCATTTTGTCACATTTCATGACTTTTATCTCGAAAAAATCTAAATGTGTGATTTGTCGTAAAAAAACAAACTTGAGCCTCGTAACAGGGCAGAAGTTGCAACTGTTAATGGTTTCTGCAATATTTCTATGCAATATAACAACTACAGTTTCTTGCTATCTCCCTACAGCATGCTCAAACATACAATATTTAGTTTGTCGACAAAGCCTGTATATATAAATATAAATATGTATTTAGTGATAATTTAATTGGAGTCCAGACTGACAGTCAGTTGTCAGTGATACAAAACAAATGCATGGTACACATAAATAGGCTGTGATAGCAAGCTGAATACTGGACAGTTCAACATGCTGTAGGGAGTAGAACTAGAACAAATTTGTAAAACTGAACAAAAATATTGCCAAAATTATCAAAGTTAATACAGCTACTGCCTACGGATAGTGTCACTATCATTAAAGCTCTGCTCCTGCAGTTTCACTGTCACTGCATACCTGATCAGTGACAGAGATAGCTCTGACTCTGATGTACATGGTAGTTGAAGAAGAATTTGGGTCAAATGATGCTCATGACAGTGAAACATAATTGTACACAAGATCAGGCCAGAGAGCAACACATGCAAGAACACATAGTAATGTTTGAATTCTAGCATATAAGAATAATCAAATATTACAGAAAAAAGATAGGGTCACCATGCTTGGTTTTCTAAATTTTCATATTCTTGTTATAAAATGATACAAATGTAAAACTTTGAACAGTAAAGACTAAAAGTAAAAATATTTGACCAAATGGAATTATTTATTTTTTAACCAAATTTGAAATTATTACACCCCAAAATTTCAGAGATTAAAACATTTATTTGGTGGAACATTTTAACCTTCCAGTATTGTCAATTTAGAGTAGCATCTAATTCATAGATGTCTTGTAGTTTTGGAAAAATTTTTGGTAGGTCACTGTGCAATATGGCAATTAGCCAGAATTCACAATTTGCCTACTCTCTCATGATTGTCATTTTGTGTGCTCCTCAGCAGGAGCAATTGACCTGGCCAGAGTTGGATTAACTCAAGTTGGCTTTTAGACCAATAAATCTAAAAAACTCACTGATGCATTTAAAGAACTTGCCTTGGGAATATGACTATAGAAAGTGCTAATACAGGTAGTGTTGAACACCTGTGAGCGGAACGGCGCAATATGTTTATTTTTTCTGCGCTCACATCCTTTAGAAATATGCGGGCCTGTGATAGTTGGGGGGGGGGACTTGAAAAATTTTGACCATATAGAGGGGGGGGGCATTTGAAAATTTTTTGGGGTACTTAGGGGGGGGATCTGAAAAAAAATAAGATTTCAATCGAAATTCCTCCAGCCCCCCCCCCCCCCCCCCCCCCAGCCACCCCCCCCCCCCCCCCCCTAATCGTTATTTGTGAACGCAGCCTTACGAGTGTAGTGATACATAGCGGCCGCCGCGTAGTATGCATAGAATATTCAATGCATACTACGCGGTGGCCGCTATGTGTCACTACACTCGTAACTGTGCTAGGAATTGTATGCGTGCTTCTCTCTGTGCAACATGAACAATGAGTGAATGCCAGGAAATAAAAGAGCGATGTTACCGATAACAGTCGATATCGTGAAGACATGAACTGGAATTGCGTTCCACTGACAAACTGTTATCTTTCAAATATGAAAGTGAAAATTTTAAACTTTCGCTCAAACTCTGCTCGAGTAAACTTTCAACCATGATTCTCTCTGGTTATCAAGAATAAAAATAAACGGTCACCTGGCATGCTTTCCGATGGGTAAACAATTCCCTAAGATACGCGATGTATGGCCGCTATACCTTGTGTTAATAATGCTTTTGGAGAAAGTGGGAAAAAATCAGTTTTAACAAACACAAGAATACGAAAAGTTCATGCACGCTACAAGCTTTACAATGAGATCATGCATGCAGCAAACGACAGAAGTGTTTTAAGGTGTCTGAGAAAAGCGACACCGAGGTAATGTATTCAAAGTTTAAGGTAGACTGTGCCTTGGGGACAGATATTCGGACTCTGAAACCTTCGCAAAACCTTATTTGGTTTATCACTTGTTGGGGCTCATTTTGAAGCTCATGGAAGAACTAAAGTTTTCACTGGCTTATATTTGTGAAAATTTGAAATCTAATCCCTACAGAATTAACACAAGGATGGCAGCCATTTTGAATTTTCATAGAGTTGGTAAATATTGGAAAATTTGCTTCTCTAGTACCAAACTCCCGATTGTTATTATTTTTGTTTTTTCGAAAGGGAATGATTTAAAGTTTCGTTACGGAAAGTTTGATCAAAACTTAAAGTTTTTAGGCGCGTACTACATGTACCTTAAAAATAGAGTAACGATATATGCCTTCAGGTAGAACGCACCTCGGGGACAGATATTCGGGCCTTCAAATTTTATCAATTTTCTTCTGACCTACCACTTGTGGGGGCTCATTTTGAAGCTCTTGGCAAAATAAAAGTTTTCACCGTCTTAGTTTTTCGAAAATCGAAAATTTTATTTTTTCCCATAGAGTTAACAAACGGATGGCGGCCATTTTAGTACCAAAGTTTGCACGTTGACCCCTGATTTTTATTCTTGCTGCGGTAAGAGAATGGTTGAAAGTTTCACTGAGGAAAGTTTGAGCAAAAGTTTAAGTCTTTCACTTTCGAGGTGCATATTACCTTAAACGTGAGGGATAGAACACTAAACATTACATGTATTCATATTTGCAATGCCTTTTCTTTCCTCCTCACTAAACTTTAATGAACTGAAATTTACTCCTTATCTGTTCGTCTTTGTTTCCACGTGTTCAGCATCAATCTTAATCCAAATCGTCGCTATGTTGGTTTAACTTAGTACAATAAATAAGAGAGTCAAGAGAATCGGAAATGTCATATTCATGGCAAGCGATATGACTTGACCTGGAGCAACCTTTTGGTCTGCCAGATTTTCTACGAAATGTGTTATCCGTGAAGGAGATTACGCATGACGTCATGTCTTAATAATGATTAGTCTCCAAATTCAGTTTAAATATGAAGGATGGGGACTTGTAACCTCCGCCAATCCTTCTGAAATCTATGATGTGTTCGATGACGACAGAAAGGCGTGTATTGGACACTGCCGGGAGCCGATATAAATCTAAGTTCTGTTACATCAAGCATTGATCGCCTTAATTCCACCTTCAAGCGTGCTTTACGACTTACTCAATCAGCCGTATTCGACTCTTGCTGAACATTGATGTTCAGAATATTAGTCCTTCAAAGGCTAGTTCACGCATCACGTCTTTCTAATATCAGCTGCACCGATTCCATGATTCGTCCTGGGTTTCCAGGTTTCCAATTTTCACATTAGAATTCATTCAGTCGCTTTGTAACATAGACGTAAAGTCTAACGTGACTAGTGGTGTTCCTTCCCACAATAAAAATGCGGAGATTCTGTATTTTAATCAAAGCTCCGCCGATCAACCAAAGCTGTGATTGATGTGATCGAGCCCAAGATATTGTATTGCCCCCCCCCCCCATTTAGGATAAAACAACCTGTCCCTCGATATTCGACTCCCTCTCTCTCTCCTTCCTTGAAAAGTCTGAACATTGCTTTTAAGTATATTTTCACTCAGTGCTGATCGTTTTTTTCCTTCATGTCAATTCGCGTGTGTAGCATGCTATAGCTTTATGCGTGTTTTTATCGATATATATATGTCTATCTGTGTGTGGAGTTTTTATTTATTTTGTTAAGAGGGTACAAGCTTACTATTTTGCTCAAACTTTCAATAAAGAAACATTTAACCACCATCGTTCGAAATAAAGAATTAAAGTCAGTGGGTTATCACGTAAAATTTGGTACAAGAGAAACAAATTATCCATTATTTACCGATACTTGAAATTCAAAATGGCCGCCATCCTTGTTAGCTTTTAGGGGAAAAATAAAATTTCGATATTCACAAAAATGAGCCGGCGAAAATTTAATTCCTCAAAGAGCTTCAAGGGAGCCGCAACAAGCGGTAGACCAAAAAAGCTTTATTGAAATGTGGGGGTCTGAATATATATCTGTCTCCGAGGCACATTGTATCTTTAATACCTCGTAACGTGAACATCATAAGGAATGGACCATATGTTTCAGGATACTGCAGAACACAGTTGAGAAGCAAGCACTGTTGTGGAGATCTTTACAAATTCAGAGCTTGTAAATCATTGTCTGTTACCCTCACTATCATTAATTAATTGTAGGAACAGATGATGCAGATTTCCCTAAATGCTTTCTTCAATCTCATACAGAAGGCCTGGACTACGGTTTCCGAGAGTACACTGGGGCAATTTACCGTGCGTGCCTACCCGGATGACTGTGTAAAAATTGTTGACCGTGAGATTAAATTTTTCGGATCAGGGTTTATGATGCGCCGCAGGGAATATGTTGCGATGTTTGTTGGCATCAGACATTGATTGATCGCGTAGTATTTGATGAGTGTGACGAATATATAAAATAGGTAGTCTGGCGACAATTTTGTGGCGGGAATTTAAAATACGTCGATGTGAATTTGTGCGAATCGATGAAGTGCAATATGGCGAAAGATGAAAAGTCTAAAAGACCGCTGGAAGGTTTTGTAGCGTGGGATCACATTTTTATCCTAATTTCAGCGTTTATCGCTCAGAAAGTGGTCTGACTCAGCGCGTATAAGAAAATTGACATTTGAATGATATCAACTGTAATTAACTGATCACGCTGCTTTCTTTTCCGTACCAATTTAATTATCAATGGCGAGGAACAATTCCTTTCAAACCATAAATTCTCTATTACTGTAATAATTTGACAACGCTTTGACTCTCCGCCGAGTCGACTGATCTATATCTTTGCTGCCATCTAAACCATACCAATGTCGCTTAAAGGTGCATGATGACCAAAATGTTTGCTTTAAAATATCGCCTGCCCTTTTGCTTGAATGTCTGTCACATGTTTTGAAAGACGTGAACTAGTTTTGAGTGAGACATTTGTCGTTCAAAAACAGATGTTACATCTTAAATTAAATGAAGACCAGCCTGGCCTATCTTACAAAGTTCAATGTTTTATAGGTGATTGCATCCAATTTTGAAGGTAGTCAAATCATAAAATTTTGCTCCCTGCGATTACGAGATATGCATTGAAATTTGGCCAGAGCAAAAAAAGTTACAGGAATTTTGGACCAAATGTTTTAAAGAAGACAACTATCTTTGTGATAGTTCTTGCCATTTTTCGACGCACCTTTACAAAATTGTTTTACAATATTTGCGAAACAATCATAGACATTGTCTTGCGATGTCGTTATCTGCAAGTATGCGCACAATTGAAAATATACACAATGCGCAGATTGATGACGATGCATGCGTTGCACTTAGGGAAAAAACCGAAATTACTGGCCCTCAGGGAAGTGAAGTTGTTGATATATGGCTGGCAATAGGTCGCTATTGTTTCTGTACATCACTGCTCAATATAAACGGTAACTGAAGGATCTAAAGCTGAAGATTCACTGCTGTCTCGCTCCTTGCGCAATACTTCCGCTCTCAAATGCATGATGGGAAGGCCCATTTTACGCACCCCCTATGTTTACGCGACTAGAGTATGTAGGCTCTGCACTGATACCGTAAGTTCAAGTGCCGGAATCGACGTCTTGATGTCCGTGTCCTGATTATCACGTTGGATGTTACATCTTAGCAAGATGCAGACCTGAGATAGCATCTTGAGTAGGAAGATGGAGCAAGATATCAGTGAAATCTTACAACTTGCGTATACTCTGATGAAAACCAACACTGAACGTCCAATTTAAAAATGTTTCGTAGCGCATTTTTGGACGGAGATCAATAAACTACAGTCGTATAAAACGGTTTGGATGAGAAGGAAAGTATATTCACTGAAGATATAGAAGGATGAGACAGAAGCCTATGTGATTTGACTTTCCATTTCCCTGTAGGACTATTTACATTCACCTGTTAATCAAATTTGGCAACTAGGCCATAGCGTTTGATGGATGACGGCCGCACAGTGCTGTTCTAATTGTTTAATTATACAGGATAGAGTCTGCAGATGGAAATGGGAGCATTCACCTCTCCTCGTCAGCGTCTGAACCCATCAGAGCGAAGTCTGTATAGTGGGGCATAGACAGACGCCATCGAACACAGTAAAACCACCCACCTACAGAAGTATACCTTGATTAAACTTGATGGTGGTTGTAAACATATTTGGAAGAGTTACTAAATGACCAAATCTTGGGATGGTACACTTCTGACGCGATAAAGCCACATTCTAAAGATCCTCGCAGAATGCTCTGGACTGAATACAGCTAAAAGTAGAATTTTCCACATGGGGGATGCATGACAAACCTAGGAAAGCGTTGCCTGGAGACAGGGCTTGAAGGACATCGTCTGTCCATACAACAACACAACATGTAACACGGTTGAAATCAGTTCCAACAAAATATGAACGCAAGCAAGTTAAATTTGTCAGTTAGTTCTAAACTTGAGAGACTGCCGTCAAAAATATCCCCA